>NW_015175432.1:274855-292334 GCF_001447785.1 Gekko japonicus
TCAGTTGATCACTTCTTGTCTCAGATCAAGGTGACTTCCACCCGTGATCATGTACATGTTGAAGTTCTCAGCATGTCAGCGTACTTCTTCACACTTTCTTTGGCTGTTTCACAGGACCTCTCTTAAAACGCGAACCTCTGCACGATATTCTCTTTTTTTAACAATTTTTTTTATTTTCTGAAACTACAAGAAAAAAAAAAGTATAGGGAAACTACAAACTATAGGAGAAAGTAAAGCATAACCAACTAAAAACCCAAGAGGTAAAGATACTACAATTTTTACATATCATAGCTTCTAATATATAAGGTTATATTGTTACATTGCAAGTGAACGCTAAAAGTCGCTTATATACTTCGAGTCCAGGTAATCTGATTTAGTAAGGATGTAAGCAAGAGTCAATTGTAAAGTTAAAAGCAAACTTCAGAGAGAATCAGCATCTCATTTTTTATATCTTCTTTCCCTCAAACGGTAGCCTTGCTTAGGGGCAGCTGCCCCAAGTTCCGAGTCTGAGCCCTCTTCAGCAGGTGATTCCTCATCGCTCCCTTTATCCTTGTCATCTTCTCCCGCTGGTCCTGATTGCTGCTGCAGGAACTCTCGTGCTTTCATAACAGAGTCAATTTTTTCCTTCTTGTTTTTATATTTGAAGAGTAATCCTTCAGGTAGAATCCATTTGTAAGAGATGTTATTCTTTTGTAAAAACAACACCAAGTCTCTGTATTTATTCTTCTTTTTCCTTATTTCAAAGGGAATGTCTTTTAAGACTCTTATCTCATTGCCGTCGATTTTAAGGGTAGTTCCACTTGTAGCTTTTAGGATCTGGTCCCTTACTTGTCTTCTGGAGAACCTCACCACCACCTCCCCGGGCAGATTATTTTTCTTTATAAATTCTGAATATGACCTATAGATCACACCCATCTTGCTTAAAAGGAAGTCCGCTTTTAAATCTGCAACTGGTCCTAAGACATCAGCCATAATCTATTTGAGATTCTCCCCTTTATTCTCAGGAACCCCCTGAAACCTCAGGGTAAAGCTTGCCTTTTCCATTTGAAGTTGTAATAATTGCACTTCATCAGAATTTCTCTTCTTTTCCATCTCTTGCATTTGTTTTTAAGCTTTTTTGTGGTGGCATCCACTTCTTTCAAGTTCTCTAATGTTTGCTCTGTGTTTTTTACAGTTTCGTTTAATTGTTGTTGTTATGTGGCAAAGTTTTTGTTGAGTGTCTTCATTTGCTCCAGCAGGGGTCGCAAAGCCTCTGTTAACATTTTTGAAAAGTCTATGGTTGTGTCCGGTCGCGTGACCGCCCTCGCTGGGCTGGCACATTCTGAAGGAGGCTTAGGTTTCGGAAGCTTATCTTTCTCTGTCTTTTTGTGCAACATCTTTGAGGATGTTTACATTTAGCGTGACCGCACTCGCTGGGCTGGCACATTCTGAAGGAGGCTTAGGTTTCGGAAGCTTATCTTTCTCTGTCTTTTTGTGCGACATCTTTGAGGATGTTTACATTTACTCTGTTTCACCAAAAGTCTCTAAAGTCTGCAAGCTGCTTGGAAATCTCTTGTAAGTTCCTTGCTTTAGTCCCAAATCACTTTTAATTCCGTCCCCCTCAAACAATCATGCTTAAAGTCCGCTTTAATTCCATGGGGGGGTACCCACTCATCCCTCACTTAGTTTAAGGGGGACTTTCAGCCAGTTCTGTGGTGCTCATTTCAACCAGACTCACTTTTAATGTCGATCATGTAGATCTCGCCATCAAACGTCTAAGGCGCTCGATCTCCACACGGTTGTCCCAGTGTGCACCTCTTAGTCCCAGGGTGGGAACGCAGTGGCGAGATCTTTGGGGCATTTGGGGTGCCTCAATCCCCCAGCAGCACACCAGCGGAGAGGCAACCCTCAGCGCCCCCTGGCTTGGAGCCCTTGCAAGGACCCCTGGGAGGTGCATACGATCGCGCCCCCTCTCAGTCCGCTGGTTCACGGATCGTGTCCTCGAGAGCACCCAAGAGACATGTCCGCCATTGAGTCACCAAAAACCGGAAGACCTCCACGATATTCTCAAAAGGGAGATGGAATAGCCCTGACCCGGATAGCCCAGGCAAGCCCGATATTGTCAGATCTTGGAAACTAAGCAGGGCTGACCCTGGCAAGTACTTGGAAGGGAGACCTCCAAGGAATACCCGGGCTGGGACACAAGCAGGCAATATCTAGCCACCTCTCTGAAATGTCCAAGCCCCATTAGGGGTCACCAGAAGTCACCACGACTTCCAGGCATGCACGCACACAATACCAAAAAAAGTGGAGAAGGGATGGAACTATTTGCAGGATCTGCTAGGAAGTGCTGTCTTTATCTTTTCCACAAGGGCTTTCCAGCTGCCTCCTGGCCATCTCTGGCTGAGCTACCGGTGCCAGAGGAGCAAGGACTCCATCAAGTGCTTAGAACCTCCTCCGCAGCCCAGTACATGGGAGGATAAATTGGGGAAGCAAGACATTCATATTCAATGCAGCATGAAACTGATGAACAATGTAGATTAACACCTAATGCCTTAGGAAGGTCATTTCTTCCAAGTCTTCTTTATCCCGTCAGGCCCGTAGCCAGGAGTTTTTTCATCAGGGGCATTTAAATTTCTTAGGGGGCAGCTAAGTTAAGTTAATTTACTTAAGTTAATTAACAAGCCAATGCAACAACTCAGTCCTACCTTCCTGAGAATATATAAATTACCTGCCTACCATTTTGCTTCTCACCTTGACACAGAGAGTACTCCATCTTTCTGTGTTTATACCTCTGAGGATGACAGTCACAGCTACTGGTGAAACGTCAGGTCCTACAATGCCAAGACCATGGCCCTACAGCCCGGAAAATCTACAACAGTTAATAAATATTTTAAAAAATGCTTTCTGGCATGGCTTTTTGTGGGGCATAGCATTTAATTAAGGTGGTTTTTGTTGTTGTTGTCCAGGTCAGGGTAGGTTGCCAACTACCTGGAAGGGGGGGGGGGAAATGTCCTGTTCCTTTAATGAAGGCTTAATGGGATGTTATTTACCTGGTGATGTTATTTACTTCCACGCCATGAAAAACTTCACCTGCCCATTTTCCAGCCCTAGGTTTGAATGTGGTAGGATAGACTATTCCACTCTACAGTTCTTTGTCTGGAGGTTCACATTTTGAAATGCTCCCCATTGAAAACAGAGACCCAGCGTAACAGACAAACAGAAAGGCAAAAAAGCAGTTGACCCACTGTCCTAGTTTTTTGCTTTCAGGGAATTTTAAATGTAGGGTGAGGAAGATGTTGCTGGTAGTAAGCTGAATTCCATCGACCTGGATTCCCCCCCCCCTTCCTGCAAGTATTTAACCCTGGCAGACCAAGACTAGCCCAGATTTGTTTGTCTACCACATTTGTTTTGGTTATTTAATACTTTCCTCCTTTTTGTAGGCTGTAGGAAGAAGCAGCCTAAAAATGCTGAAATAAAGAAACATTCCAACCTGCAGCCGTAAAGCATTCCCTGTGGGGAAGTGTTAGCCGACAAATGGAAGGTCCGCGCGTAAGCTCAAAAGCTGAGAGAGATCTACTCAGCATCGAAGAAAAGCCTGCAATGGGCCATTCCGGCCAGACGGTGGCAGTGGTGCACCGCGACCGAGAAAAATGCTGATGACATCAAGCGACGCCGAAAACGCTGCCGGAACACGTCTGATGCTTACAGCTGACCAAAATCTCCCTGTCGACTGCGAAGTGTGTGTGATTAAAAATGATATATGTTGTCCTCCCTTACCCCCATCATTGTTAGTCCCGTGTCAACACATGAGTAACTGTAAATTGCTCAGAGCCGGCAGCTCTGCAAGGATTGAGCCATCAATAAATTGAAAGATTATTATTATTCCATTCTACCACCTTAATATTCTACTATCTATCTGTATGGGACCGAGTAAACAGGATGCAATGTTGTTCTTAGCTGAGAGAGGGGCAAAACTTGTGACTCATCCTTGACACAAGAAGCACTGGGAAGAGACTTAGCACCACCCCAAAAATCTCCCCCAAATCCTTCCCTTGTAGGGTTGCCAACCTCCAGTTGGGGCCTGGAGACCCCCTGGAATTAACAACTGATCTTTAGACTACAGAGATCAGTGTTCCGCTGGGGGAAAAACGGCTGCTTTGGAGGGTGGATTGGAGAGTATCACATCAGCACTGAGGTCCCGCCCCTCCCCAAACCCTGCCCTCCCCTGGCTCCACCCCAAATCTCCAGGAACTTCCCAACCAAGGGGGAGGAGGAGGTTGGATTTATACCCCACCCTTCACTACCTGAAGGAGTCCCAGAGCACCATATAATCACCTTCCCTTCCTCTCCCCACAGCAGACACCCTGTGAGGTAGGTGGGGCTGAGAGAGCTCTGAGAGAACTGCTTGTGAGAGCCTGGGCTACCCTAAAAGTCGCCACAGAATAGAACCACTGTTGGGATATCTTTGTGAAAGAGAAGAGTTACTCCTTCCCTTTGGATTTATTTTTTTAAAATAATGTTGTCAGTCAGGGCAGGTTCCAGGTTTTGGAGGGCCCAAGTGGCCCCCTATGCCTACTACTAGGCCTCTCTCTTGTCCTCCACCCACATGACCCTGCCTGCCCAAGCATCCTTCCTCTGCCTACCGGTAAGCTCCCCCACCCCCTGCCATCGCCGCTGCCCACCACTGCCTGCCAGCCTTTCCCGCTGATGCCACTGGGGATGCCACTGCCATGGCCACCGGTAATACTGATGCTTTGAATCTCCATTACCTACCGTGTGGTTAGTCATCCACAGCACCCCCCACTCTGCTTAAAGGAGCACACACCTTTTAAAAATGTTTAAAATGACTGAAAAAAGCACAGGAGAAATTCTTGTGGGGCTGTGCCTTTACAAAAGGGGGCAGAGCTGCCAAAAGCACCACTGTCAGGGGTCATTTCCTGCAGGAGCACACAGAAGCGGAGCTCCGGCAGTAAAGAGCCCAGGGGGTGGGCACATGCAACAAGCCCCACCCCCTGCTCCCAGCAGCCCTCAGTCAGAGCAAGAAGCAGCCAGGTAAGCTGCAGAGCCCCCCCCCGGCCCAAAACAGTCCAGTGGCACCTTTAAGACCAAGTTTTATTCAGGTACAAGCTCTCCCTCCTCTGTGAGGACAGATCTGCATGTCCCCCCCCCGCATAGCTAGCAATCCAAAACAGTCCAGTGAAGCCTGAGTAATGGGTGTTGCCTTCTGACACACTTCCAGTGATGTCAGGGGGTGTGGCATATGCAAACAAGTCATGCTAATGAGTTATGCTAATAAGCTCCTGCACCTCTTTTTCTATGAAATGACCCCTGCCCACTGTAGCTATGGGCCTGAGTGGGTCCCACTAGAAGCCACGGGCCCTGGCAGCTGCTGCCCCACATCAGGGTATGTGCTCATGCGGACTCTGTGCTCACTGCTGGTTAGACCTTCATTTTTTCTCTCCCAGTGGTGCTTTCTTGTCCATAATGCAAACTCAGATGTCACTGGGGAAATAAAGCTGCCAGTTAGCTATCCGAACTCCCCATAAATTCCAAGATGCTAAAAAAAAAAAAGGCAAAGCTTAGCGAGCTCACCAGCTGGAATTCATTAGTATCTACCCGTTGCGAGGTCCTCCTATGACAAGAAGCTGGAGGAAAGTTTTTTTTAAAAAAAAATTGCACTCGGCAATCTCCAACCTCAGCACTTAAAGCCGCAATGAAATGCATAAACATCTAACCGCTCAACCGGTGCCAGCAAGAAGCTTTTCTGCATACTGGTGCGGGAGACTGTGAAATCTGGAACCGGCTTGAAACCCTGGCTTAGCTTGATCTCTTGGGTGCAATTCGGTTGATCGTTCAGTTCCAACCTGTGACGCAGGAGGCGCAGGCTCTTGAGCTGCTTCTTGTGGGCAGCTTTCCTCTCTGTTTCCTGTTTAACAGTGATGCTAATCATTTATTGGCTCATCTCAGTTCGCATGGTTTGAATCTCTCGGGTGGCGGTCACGGTCAATATTCCCTCTAAGCTGTGGAGTCTTGTGAGCAAAAATTCTACTTTGTGAGCTACTGGCATTAAAGTTGTCAGCGAGTGATTTGCTACTGCATAAATTAGTTTGCTCTGGAGCCATCCTTCCTGAGCTAAGACAAAAAAGTGTGAGCCGGAGGCTAAAAAATTGTGAGCTAGCTCACAGTAACTCAGCTTAGAGGGAACCCTGGTCACGGTAGACTTATGGTAACCCCGTAGGGTTTTCAAGGCAAGAGACGCCCAGAGGTGGTTTGCCGTGGCCTGCCTCTGTGTAGCGACCCTGGATCTTCTTGGTGGTCTCCCATCCAAGTCCGAACTAGGGCTGACCCTGCTTAGCGCCTGAGATCTTATGAGATCAGAATAAGCTGAGCTATCCAGCACAGAGCAAGAGATGAACAGAGACGGGGTGGTTTTATTTATTTATTTAATTCAATCTGTATCCCACCCTCCCTGTCAAGGCAGGCTAGATTCTGCATCTAGCATTTGCTCCACATTTTCTCAACTGGGAGGGGAATGTGCAGCTCAAAACCACATTCAGATACCCCAGGGCAATGCCATACTGACTGCGAAGTCACCCCTGTATGGCCATAAAACGGCCATAAATCTATGCAGAAGGTACCATCAAATCTGATGATCCAAGGAAGCGAAAGCGGCATGGAGTGTGGAGGGCAGTGTTCCCTCTAAGCTGAGTTAGTGTGAGCTAGCTCACAGTTTTTTAGCCTCCAGCTCACAGATTTTTGTTTTAGCTCAGGAGAGATGACTGCAGAACAAACTAATTTACGTAGTAGCCAAATCACTCACTCACAACTTTAATGCCAGGAGCTCACAAGGTAGAATTTTTGCTCACAAGACTTCACATCTTAGAGGGAACATTGGTGGAGGGTACCATAAAATCCAGTTATCAGAGGAAGCGAAAGCAGCATGCAGTGCAGAGGGGAATTTCTGTCCCAAGGTGGGCTTGCTAAAACAACGGAGGGAAAAGCCAATGCAGAATCAGCCACGGTCTGCCATTGTCCTGCTGATCGTTTTAAAAAAAGAGCAGATCTGCACACTACAGCGTCCATATGGCAGACGTGTGGACTGCTGGCTAGATGTGCTCTGGGAGTTCTGTGCCATCAGTATGGCTCCTGGGGACCACTTCTGACCAGGAAAATAGTATGCGGAGGCAAAGCATAACCCCCCCCCCCAGTCCCTGTGTGCTGTGATTTCCCGTCTGAATCAGGCCTGTGTAGACCGGGGAGGCAAATTCCTACTCCAGCACAAAACTCTGAGCCAAATCTGTCAGTACATCTGTCTGGCACTAGATTGGAAATGTGTGGATTGGCCATTAGTTTTGCAGAAGAGCTGGGTGTACCAGGCTGGGAGCCAGGCTGGGGTGGTGGAGGAGATTTGGGCTGAGCCTATTGTGGGTCTGGTTATCCCCTACCTCTCGGGCTTTCTCCAGCACCCGAATATGAAACTTGCTCATTTGCAAATAGATCAGGTGATGGTGGGCTCTCCTCCTTTGGAGGTTTTAAAACAGAGAGGCTGATTCTGCACCCATCTGTTTCCTCGCAGTTTTCCCACAGCCACGTGGGGAGGTTAATCCCCCCCCTACACTGCATTCTGCTTTCACTTTCTTTGTTCATCGGGTTTTATGGTACCTTCTGCATAGATTTATGGCTGTTCAGGGGTGACTTTGCACTCAGTATGGCGTTGCCCTGGGGTATCTGAATGTGGTTTTGAGCAGCACCTTTATTGGAAGGGAATAATAAGCAGACAACTTGACACAGCTTCCATGACCTCTGTCCATTCCCCCACCCCTATTTCCCCCTCTGTATTTATCCCCTCACCACAAATTACTTGGCTCAGGCAGCTAATGACCTCTGAGGCAAGTACTGACACAGGGAAATCTGCATACCAATGCAGGGGCTGTTGTTGAAAGCAAAATAGATGGCAAGCTGACACTAGCCAATGCAGCAACCCAGATCCAAGGCAATGCAATGAAAACAGATTATCCCGAGGCAAGGGGGAGCCAGGTTGAGTGCTGATAAAATGTGGAGTGAATGCCAGATGCAGAAGGGAGGCTAGATGGCCATCTGACAGCAATGCTGATTCTGTGAATTTAGGCAGATTGTGAGAGGGAGGGCAGGAAGGGATGATTTAGTGCTCAGCTCTAGTGGCCCTTTCTTACACACCCAGGGTCAGGGAGGAATTTTCCTCCAGGTCAGATTGGCCCAGGGATCCTGGAGGTTTTCTGTCTTCTTCTGAGCACAGAGCAGGAGTCACTGGGAGCAGGGGTCATTTCCTGCAGGAGCGCACAGGAGCGGAGCTCCGGCAGTAAAGAGCCCAGGGGGTGGGGACATGCAACAAGACCCACCCCCTGCTCCCAGCAGCCCTCTGTCAGAGCAAGAAGCAGCCAGGTAAGTTGCAAAGCTCCCCCTGGCCCCCCAGTCCAAAACAGTCCAGTGGCACCTTTAAGACCAAGTTTTGTTCAGGTACAAGCTCTCCCTCCTCTGCAGATCTGAACCTCCAGTGACCACCGTTCCATGCCCAGAAGATGACCAAAAAAACCCTCCAGGCTCTCCTGCCAAACTGGCCTGGAGAAAAACTGCTTCCTGCCCCCAAAGTGGCGATCAGCATTTCCCTGGGCATGTAAGAAAGAATTAAACGTCGTTGGTCTTAAAGGTACTGTGGGACTCAAACCTTGTTCGGTTGCTTCCGACGGACACAGCGACCCACCTGACGCTTTTCAAGCCAGCCCATTCTGCAGAACTGCATTAACATGACTCTGTTTTGTGAGGCCAGTTGCCAAAATTAGCATCCGTGGACAGAGTTTCTCCTTCCTGTTTTTGTTCTCAGCAGCCCGGTGTGTGTGTGTGTGTGTGTGTGTGTGTAGGTTAGTTGTGAATTTACTGCATTTTGCAGGGGGCTGGACTAGATGACCCTCGAGGTGCCTTCCAGCTCTGTGTTTCTATGAGCACTGCCGCCACTGTCCTCATGCTAACTCGCACCGGGTCTTTAAAGGCAGCTCTGAGAATCTCACAGCTTGGTAACTGGGGGAAACGCAAAGCGGCAAATTAGGAGAGCTGCACAAAATGAATCATGGCATCCTTGGATGAACTGTGGTCCCTCAGCACCAGACTCTGCCCCCCCCAACACCTACCACCTCTCTCTTTCAACTTGTTTGCTGGTTTTGCAGGGAGGGGGAGGAAGAGACCGTTTGGCTCCACCAGTGATAAGGGAAAGGGGAAGGCTTTGTGGTTTTTGCCTGGCAGGGTGGAGAAAGGAAAGTGCAGAACCTTGGGGAGATATGCTGTTGGGTGGAGCAATGAAATACTTAATTTGCCTATTGGGAGGAGTGTGTGTAGTGAGTGACTGGGGGGGGGGAAGCAACCTGGGGAGGGGGTGAACCAAAGAGAGGCCTAGTCGTTTGTCTCTCCAAGGACTGAATTGCTGAAAGGCCTTGGCTGAAGAAGCTTTTGTCTGGTGTGGGCCCTCCATTGACGGCCATCACGTCTTCTGGAGGAGGCCCCCAGGCCATCTGCTTTTTGAATTGAAGCTGATTTCTTCTCTTGGATGGTGAGGAGAGAGGCCTGGGTTACAAAAGCATTTTGGTTTGGGACCCACACGGCTGTCAACAACTCGGGCAAGGGAAAGCCTTGAGCACATGGCTGGAATGCTGCTTAAGTAGGGTTGCCATCTTCAGACAACAGAGATCAGTTTCCTTGGAGAAAATGGCTTCTTTGGAGGGCAGAGTCCATGGTATTAGTCCCTGCTACGGTCCCTCTGCCAACAAAAGTCCGCATGGTCAAAGCAATGGTGTTCCCAGTAGTCATGTATGGCTGCGAGAGTTGGACTATAAGGAAGGCCGAGCGCCGAAGAATAGATTCTTTTGAACTATGGTGCTGGAGAAGACTCTTGAGAGTCCCTTGGACTGCAAGAAGATCAAATCAGTCAATCCTAAAAGAAATCAACCCTGACTGTTCCCTGGAAGGCCAGATAATGAAAACGAAGCTCAAATACTTTGGCCACCAAATGAGAAGGGAGCACTCACTGGAAAAGACCCTGATGCTGGGAAAGATTGAAGGCCAAAGAAGACGGGGACGGCAAAGGATGAGATGGTTAGACAGTGTCATAGATGCAACGAACATGAAATTGAGCCAACTTCAGAGGACGGCGGAAGACAGGAGGGCCTGGAGGGAGCTGGTCCATGGGGTCGCGAAGAGTCGGACTCGACTGTGTGACTGAACAACAACAACGGTCCCTCCCCTCCCCGAACCCTGCCTTCCCTACGCTCCACCCCCAAATCTCCAGGAACTTCCTAACCCAGAATTGGCACCCAGTTTGGTGTAGTGGTTAAGTGTGCAGACTGTAATCTGGGAGAACGGGGTTTGATTCCCCATTCCTCCACTTGCAGCTGCTGGTGTGACCTTGGGTCAGTTACAAGTTCTCTCAGAGCTGTTCTCTCAAAGAGCAGTTTCTGTCAGAGCTCTTTCAGCCCCAACTACCTCACAGGGTGTCTGTTGTGGGGAGGGGAAGGGAAAGGATTTTGTAAGCCGCTCTGAGAGTCTGAGTGATGGGCGGGGTATAAATCCAATCTCTTCTTCTTCTTCATTGATTGATTGCTTGATTTGAAACATGTCTATGTTGTCTTTCTACCCAAATAGGGTTCCCAAAGCTTATTAACTAAGAAATTGTGAGTTATGGCCCACTAGTCAGTATGGTATAGTAGTTAGAGTGCTAGATGAGGTTCTGGAAGAGCCAGGTTCAAATCTCCAATCTGCTGGCTGACCTTGGGCTGGTCACACACTCTCAGCCTAACCTACCTCACAGGGTTGTTGTGAGGATAAAAAAGAGGCAAGGAGAACAATGTAAGCTGCTTTGAGTCCCCATCAGGGAGAAACGTAGGATATGAATTAAGTACAGAAAATAATAGTTTGAGACTTTATGATATCTTCCAAGTTAAACTTCCTTTGTGTAGGAGAGCCCTTTTGCATCATATCTTATTGAATTGCTGGTTTACAGGGGGAAAAAATACATTTCTCTGAACATGACTGTAGAGTTACTTTTTGGTGCTGATTTTTAGTCCCTTTGAGCCTGCTTATGGAAAAGTAAGAGATGCATGTGAGATAAATATTTCCTGGTGCCTCATATATGTGAATGGAACCTCCCTGGGAAATTAGTCGTATCAGATAGCTAACTTTTCTGAATCTGATCCAGATAGGGGTATATTTGTGTCCAAATGTGTCTCATGTGCAGCTCTCTAGCCATATATCATGCCATATATCATGCTCTCTAACCAGATATGATGCAAGCACATGATATATGCACAATCCCTCAGTCCAGTCCATAAGCCCTGCTAGCTTTGGGTCTCCATTTGGGAGAAAAGCAGACTACAAATATCTACATAAACAAATAGAGAACAGTGATTCACAACCCTGTCCCCTGTTGTAGTAGTAGTAGAAGAAGAGGAGGAGGAGGAGGAGGAAGAGGAGATTGGATTTATACCCTGCCCTTCACTCGGAGTCTCAGAATGGCTTACAATCTCCTTTCCCTTCCCCCTCCTCACAACAGACACCCTGTGAGGTAGGTGGGGCTGAGAGAGCTCTCTCAAGAACTGGACTTGAGAGAACAGCTCTGAGTGAACTTGTGACTGACCCAAGGTCACACCAGCAGCTGCACGTGGAGGAGTGGGGAATGAAACCCGGTTCTCCCAGATTAGAGTCTGCGCTCCTAACCACTACACCAAACCGGCTCTCATAGCTAGTAGGCTATGCTGGCGGGGGCAGGTAATTCTTACTCTTATGTGCCACAGAAAGCAGCACTTTCCAGTTGTAAGAGGGATAGGTGCCTCCAACATAAATTCAGGGGAAAGAAAAAACAAAAGCATATCTCAGCTGTCAGAAATCTGAGAAACCTGGCTATAATTATTCTAAAGTGTGGAAAAAGATCTTCACGGCGAAGGCTATGAATAAACGCTCCTTCCCACCACCGCCTCCACTTTAGCCTTGAGTGTAGCCAGCAGAGTACAAAGTCCATGGCTAAGGGGGTTAGTCTGTAGAGACTCAGGGAGGAGAAGGCACAGAGAGAAGCAAGCCGGAGAAGAATTGTTGCAGTGGCTGCCCACCGGACCATGAGGTTAGTCTGAAGCTAAGCCGGTTGGGCTCTGCCCAGTCTGAAGGCCCTCTCTAGGTGCCTTCAGTCCATGCCTTGGGGCTCTGTGGAAGAAAGAGGCAGTGCTGCCTAGTGGTTACCATGTTGGAGTAGGGTTCCCAACCTCCAGTGGCAGCTGGGGTCCTTCTGGGATCGCAGCTGATCTCCCGGCGACAGAGATCAGTTCACCTGGAGAAAATGGCCACTCTGGAAGATGGAGTCTACAGCATCCCACCCCATTGAAGCCCCTCCCCTCCCCAAGCTCCGCCCTCCTCAGGCTCCACCCCCAAACTCTCCTGGCCAATGTTTCCTCTAAGCTGTGGAGTCTTGTGAGCAAACAATTGTACTTTGTGAGCTACTGGGCATTCAAGTTGTGAGCGAGCCATTTGGCTGCTGCATCAATTAGTTTGCTCTGGAGCCATCCTTCTTGAGCGAAGACAAAAATGTGTGAGCCGGAGGCTAAAGAACTGTGAACTAGCTCACACTAACTCAGCTTAGAGGGAACAGTGCTCCTGGCATTTTCCCAATCCGGAGCTGGCAACCCTGCCTGGGAGCCCCAGGTTCACATACCCTCCTTACCACAAAATTCAGTGGGTGACCTTGGGCCAGTTGCGCGCTCTCTCTCTCTCTCAGGCCGACCTACCTCACAGGGTTGTTGTCATCGAGAGGATAAAATGGAGGAAGAGACAACGCTGCCATGAACTCCATAGAGGAAGGTGGAGGTAAAAATGTTCCGAATAAATAAAGGCAGGAACTCGACTAGCTAAATAGCCCAATTTAACCCCGGGTGTTGTTTTCCATGCTGATAATCTTCCTTTCATCTCTGAGCAAGTGTCGGCATGGTAGGGGTTTGATGAAGTCTTCTCGAGCCAATCCCAGTACCCTGCTAATCCCAAACCGCATTCAGATCCAGATCACATACCTAAAGGATCTCCTCTGTCTGTCTAGTACATTAAAAAAAACAAAAAGTTGACTTTCTTCAAAGCAACTCAGGGAGTTCTCCCGTTCCTCAGTTTATCTTCACAAATACCCTGCGAGGTAGGTTAGGCTGAGAGCGTGGGGCTGAGAGCCCCAAGGAGGGTCTTAATTCAGGCCTCGCTGATCTTAGCCCGACACAAACCACCCATGCTGCTTTGCCCTGTATGAACCTGCACACCAGCTTAGTTTCTTCTAACACGAGTCTTTTAGTGGTGCCTTCTCTTTGCCAGCTTTGCAAGAACCCGAGGCTTCTTTCGGCTGTGTCACCACACCCTCAGAATGGATTGCTAGAGGCAAATTGTGCGGGGGGTGGGTGGGTGTCTGGCCCGTAGCTACGGTGGGGCTATTAGGGACTCCGCCCCTTCCTTAAAGCCCCCCCCCGCTTCTTCCCAAAAGCATTTAAAAGGATCCTTCCTTCATATACTTTTGAGAAGAAAGGGGGTGGCGCCTGCCAGTGTTCCCTCTAAGCTGAGTTAGTGTGAGCTAGCTCACAGTTTTTTAGCCTCCAGCTCACCCATTTTTGCCTTAACTCAGGAAGGATGGCTCCAGAGCAAACTAATTTATGCAGCAGCCAAACTGCTCGCTCACAACTTTAATGCCAGTGGCTTGCAAGGTAGAATTTTTGTTCACAAGACTCTACAGCTTAGAGGGAGCATTGGCGCCTGCCCCTCTCCCTCCCCTCCTGCAAGATTTAAAGGGCCCTCCAGCTGATCAGCATCCATGTGCTCCCTGTCGATCAGCTGGAGGGCCCTTTAAATCATTATGGCAAATAATGGCAGCCCCACCAGAAAGAAATTTGCCCCTACAAGCCACAAAATCCTGGCTACAGGCCTGCTGTGGGGCTGTCTTAGAAGTAACTTTCCAGAGGGATTGCAAAGGAATACTTTTGGGGAGGGCTTAAAAAACAAAGATTATTGTTATCTGCGACCAGTGGCATTTTAAAAAATTTATCAGCCATAATGTGGGATGCGTTCAATGTTTCTGCATTTTATGTTGTTGTGCTTTGTAAATGATTGCCGAAAGGTGCCCAGAGTGCAGGAAAGGGCAGGGCACTGAGTTTTAAAAGTAAATATATATTTTTTAACTTCTCTACAGTGTCGTCCATTGGGTCCCGACTCCCGACCAGTGCTCCCTCTAAGCTGTGGAGTCTTATGAACAAAAATTCTACTTTGTGAGCTACTGGCATTAAAGTTGGGAGGGAGCAATTTGGCGACTGCATAGATTAGTTTGCTCTGGAGCCCTCCTTCCTGAGCTAAGAAAAAAAATATGTGAGCCGGAGGCTGAACAACTGTGAACTAGCTCACACAAACTCAGGTTAGAGGGAACACTAGTCCCGACCCACAGGTTGGGAAACACTAGTCCACTCAGACTGGCAGTGGCTCTCTAGGGTCTCAGGCAGAGGACTGTCACATAATCTACTTACAGGGGTCATTTTGTAGAAAAAGAGGTGCAGGAGCTCATTAGCATAACTCATTTGCATATGCCACACCCCCTGACATCACCGGAAGTGTGTCAGAAGGCAACACCCATCGCTCAGGCTCCACTGGACTGTTTTGGATTGCTAGCTATTGGGGGGGGGGACATGCAGATCTGCCCTCACAGAGGAGGGAGAGCTTGTACCTGAAGGCGGGCTGGGGGGGGCCTCTGCAGACTGCAGCTTACCTGGCTACTTCTTGCTCCTCATGGCCTGACTGAGGGCTGCTGGGAACAGGGGGCGGGGCTTGTTGCATGTGCCCACCCCCCTGAGCTCCTTACTATGGAGATGCTGGGGATTGAACCTGGGATCTTCTGCATGCCAAGTTCTGCATGCCAAGCAGATGCTCTGCCACTGAGCCACAGCCCCTGCCCAATACCCCCCCCCCACACACACACTATGCCTATGGCAGGATGCTTTAGGGACTAAATTAAGACAATGCCGTCAACTTCTTCAGCCTGATTGTGCCTTCCTGTAACGTCCTCGCCTCTCCCCACAATACAAATTGGTTGGCAGTCTAGCCATACTGGGGGATGTTCGGCTTGGCTTGTTAACTCTGGTTTGGGAGATCTGGGGTGGGTGGGGATAGTTCTTGTGGATAGAGCTCAGCGGGGACTGGATGGCACAGAGTCCAAACCTGCCATTTTCTCCTGGGGGGAGTTGAGCTCCGAAGTCTGAAATCAGATGTAATTCTGGGAGAACACAAGGTGGGGCCCAATGTCGGCAAAATCAACAACTGCCCATACACAGGCCTTCTCCATTGCGGCCCCTACCCTGCGGAACGGCCTCCCTGAGGAAGTCAGAAAGCTTCCCACTCTCACGGCTTTCTGCAAACGATGCAAAACTGAACCATTCAAGAGGGCTTTTCTATGCAGGCAATAGAGTGGCCCTGTACGAAATGATTCACCAAGGGACTCCGGACGCCACCTGGAGGTTGGCAACCATAGAATGTTGCCTCACTGCCTAGCAAAGAAAGCTGGCCACAGCCCCGCAGTCTGGATACAATCAGCTCCAAGGCATGGAGTGTTGGAATAGAATCGATTGGCATGGCATAGAATTGATTGGAGCCAGATGTTTCATGGCGAACTTTCTAGCCAATCAGAGGCACAGGACAGAAGCCAATCCGAAGCCAGTGCCAGTTCCCAAATGGGTACAGCCTGTGGGTTCTGCCCTTTCTTTGGATAATTATGAGGGACATGCCAGAGTCCCACATTCTGTTTATGCCAGTACTTACTCGGCTGCGGGCAGTTTTCGGGCACATAATGTCTCTTTCTCCTATAGAGATGCTCATAAAGGTAAATGAAAATGCGAGGGACAGGATGGAGTCCTAAATTCACAGAGTGCGTTGTTAAAGGCTATGCTGCCCTGTGACTTAATGTCTCTCTCCAGCTTTGCTTTGGTTCCACTAATAATGTTAATGAAGGAGGAATCAAGGCCAGCTAGGAATTTATTGCCTACTTACCCACCAGGATGGGAGCTGAGACCAAGACGTTCCACCCGGCAGCCTGTGTGCCAACAGAGGACAAAATAATGTTTTTAAATTGGCGTGTGTGTGGGGGGGGGGGGCAAGGAATGCACCAAGTCCTTCTGTCTAATAACCAGTGCAGATTTTAAAATGCACCCAATGGGGCCAAGCCATAGCTACAGTTTAGGGTTCTGTAAGCCCTGATGCTGAGCTGCAGACTGGAAGGTCTGTAGGTTGGCAGTTCGAGACCCCAGTCCCACGGGATGGAGTCAGTCTCTGGCCCCAGCTCCTGCCAACCTAGCAGTTCGAAAGCAAGAAACTGCATGTAGATAAATAGGTACCACTTTGGTAGGAAGGTAACAGCGTTCCGTGCACCTCGGCATTTAGTCACGCTGGCCACATGACCGTGGAATGTCTTCAGACAGTGCTGGCTCTTCGGCTTGGAAATGGAGATGAGCACCGCCCACTAGAGTCGGACTCGACTGGCTTTCAAGCAAGGGAAACCTTTACCTTTACCTTAAGCCTTGGGTAACAGCAAGATTTGAAGGAAAGCAAAATTTTTGAGAACGCTAACGGGAGGTAAAACAAACAACCCCCTCCCCCCCGTGTTAAAAGCTGTGTTCAGGATTGTCATTACAGGCCTCACTTTAAACCATCCTGTCCTTTTAATAGAGGCTTAATGAGTGGAAACTGAACCTTACACGGCATGGAGGTAAACAACATCCTGTTAAATCTCTCTCTTAAAGGGAAAGCACAATTTCCTCCAGGTCTCTCATATTTATTTCTTTAGAATGTATACGCGCCTCTTCAGAGACTTGCTTGAGGCAGCTTACGACTAGTACGCTGTGTGCCAGTGTGGCGTAGTGTTTAAGAGTGTCAGCCTAGCACCTGGGAGACCCAGGTTCAAGTCCCCACTCATGCCATGGAAGGTCGCTGGCTGACCTTGGGCCAGCCACACATCCTCTCAGCCTAGCCTACCTCACAGGGTTGTTGGGAGGATAGAATGGAGGAGAGGAGAGCTGCCTTGGCGCTCTGCTTGGAAGAAAGCTGGGATATACATGGATAAAATAAAATAAATAATCCAAGGAAACTCTAGCGGTGCATATACAGAAGTTACATCCCGTGCTAGGGGTGACTGACTGGTTTACCATAGCAACCCAAAATGGTCCGTGCCAATCTGGCAGCGGCCGCCACAACCAGCATGCGGGAAGCAGAAGAAGAGAGAGGAAGCAGAGCTGGAACTTGTAGGGAGAAGGGAAGAAGCTGGGGGTGGGGAGGGGAGCGGGGGGTGGGAATTAGATTTCCCTACCCCCATGAGTCCTTGCGGACCCTATTTGTATTCTCAGGTTTCCATATCCACATCGAAAGGGGTGCATTCGGCGCAGCAAAGCGAGTTCCTGAAAACAAAACAGCTTGCCGAACTTTT
>NW_015175433.1:0-61727 GCF_001447785.1 Gekko japonicus
CACCCTCCCAGCCAAGACCGGCTCAGGGGGACTCACATAAAATGAACACATAGCTTACAATAAAATATAAATATAAATTAGGTTAAAATAATTCTAAGACCATTTAGACCATACAACACGATAAAGTGCTAGTGATCTTGCACTGCCATCTAAGAACTATTGTTTGGCACAGTAAATTCTGAACATACGCAAACACGATGAATGCCACTGAATGATGAATGCTGACCACATATTAAAAATCAACATAGCCATCAAAATGTAGCTGACATGCCCATGAATGGCTCTGGCGCATGCAGAATCCAAGCCAGCCCGTAAATTGTGAGCATGCTCCAATAGAGATGATGAAGAAGAAGCAGAGGTCATTTCCTGCAGGAGCGCACAGGAGTGGAGCTCCGGCAGTAAAGAACCCAGGGGACGGGGACATGCAACAAGCCCCACCCCCTGCTCCTAGCAGCCCTCAGTCAGAGCAAGAAGCAGCCAGGTAAGCTGCAGAGCCCCCCCAGTCCAAACAGTCCAGTGGCACCTTTAAGACCAAGTTTTTTTCAGGTACAAGCTCTCCCTCCTCTGCGAGGACAGATCTGCACGTTCCCCCCCCCACTAGCTAGCAATCCAAAACAGACCAGTGGAGCCGAGGGGTGGGTGTTGCCTTCTGACACACTTCCGGTGATGTCAGGGGGTGTGGCATATGCAAATAAGTTATGCTAATGAGCTCCTGCACCTCTTTTTCTACGAAATGACCCCTGAGAAGAAGAGATTGGATTTATACCCCACCCTTCACTACCCAGAGAAGTCTCAGAGCGGCTTACAAACTCCTTTCCCTGCCCCTCCTCACAACAGACCCCCTGTGAGGTAGGTGGGGCTGAGAGAGCCCTGACAGAAACTGCTCTTTTTCAAGAACAGCTGTTCCAGAACTATGGCTTGCCCAAGGTCATCCAGCAGCTGCAAGGGGAGGAGTGGGGAATCAAACCTGATTCTCCCAGATTAGAGTCTGCACACTTCACCATGACACCAAACTGGCTCTCTCCTAGCCAGATCCTCCTAGCCAGCTGATATTGTCGCCTACTCTGCAGATAATAATCAAGATTCTAATTTTAAACTGTAAAGAAATAACCAATGCAATTGTATCCTGGTGTTTGACCCAATAGAAAATGGGCATTGTGAGCCTGAGTTTTGAATGTCTTATTTGCAAAAATAAGAATTTATTTAGGGAAATTCTTCCATTGTCTCAGCCAAACCGGAACCTTCAAATTTACTTCAAAATGTATGCAACTTTCAGTAAACATAGAAGGAAGTACTTTCTGTTTCTCTTCCCCATTTCATCCCTCATCAGCAACCATCAATAGCACAAGAGAGTTTCAAACGTGTCCCCCCCCCCAAGGTCTCATGTATGCAAACGTTCTCTGAGTGCAAAGGAGACGTAGATCTTAGCGATGAAGAACTGTGCAAAGAACAGTGCCAAACACCAATTCCACCACAAAACCTAATTTTACAGTAAGGAAAAGAGGAGCCCTATCTTGCAAAAAAAATGTATACATTCCAATCCGAAAGAAGGGCAATGCCAAGGAATGTTCAAACTATCGCACAATTGCACTCATATCACACGCTAGCAAGGTCATGCTCAAGATCCTGCAAGCTAAGCTTCAACAGTACGTGGATAGAGAACTGCCAGAAGTACAAGCTGGGTTTCGAAGAGGTAGAGGAACTAGAGATCAAATTGCCAACATTCACTGGATTATGGAGAAAGCGAGTACCAGAAAAACATCTACTTCTGCTTCATTGACTATGCTAAAGCCTTTGACTGTGTGGATCACAACAAACTATGGCAGGTCCTTAAAGAGATGGGAGTACCAGACCACCTCACATGTCTCTTGAGAAACCTGTATAAGGGTCAAGAAGCGACAGTTAGAACCGGATATGGAACAACTGATTGGTTTAGCATAGGAAAAGGAGTACGACAAGGATGTATATTGTCACGTTGCTTATTTAATATATATGCAGAGTACATCATGTGAAATGCTGGCCTGGATGAATCACAAGCGGGAATTAAGATTGCTGGGAAAAAGATCAACAACCTCAGATATGTAGACGATACCACTCTAATGGCAGAAAGTGAAGAGGACCTAAAGAGCCTCTTACTCAGGATAAAAGAGGAGAGCGCAAAAGTGGGCTTGAAGCTCAACATCAAAAAAACTAAGATCATGGCATCCAGCCCCATCACTCCTTGACAAATAGAAGGGGAAGTTGTGGAAGTAGTGACAGACTTCACGTTCCTGGGATCCCAGATCACCGCAGACAGTGACAGCAGCCATGAAATTAAAAGACGCCTGTTCCTTGGGAGGAAAGCGATGGCGAACCTAAACAGCATGATAAAAAGTAGAAACATCACTCTGCCAACAAAAGCCCGCATGGTCAAAGCAATGGTATTCCCAGTAGTCATGTATGGCTGCGAGAGTTGCACTATAAGGAAGTCCGAGCGCCGAAGAATAGATTCTTTTGAACTATGGTGCTGGAGAAGACTCTTGAGAGTCCCTTGGGCTGCAAGGAGATCAAATCAGTCAATCCTAAAAGTAATCAACCCTGACTGTTCCCTGGAAGGCCAGATAATGAAACTGAAGCTCAAATACTTTGGCCACCCAATGAGAAGGGAGCACTCACTGGAGAAGACCCTGATGCTGGGAAAGACCGAAGGTCAAAGAAGACGGGGATGGCAAAGGATGAGATGGTTAGACAGTGTCATAGATGCAACGAACATGAAATTGAGCCAACTTCAGAGGACGGCGGAAGACAGGAAGGCCTGGCGTGATCTGGCCCATGGGGTCGCAAAGAGTCGGACTCGACTGTGCGACTGAACAACAACAAATCTTGCAATTTAAAAAAAAGTTTAAGATTAGTTTTAATCTTCTTTCTCACATTAGATTTTGTTTGTTTTTAGTGGTGATGCATGAGATAAAAATCAGGGCTGGATTCCAGGTACACTGAAGAGATGGAGCAATGGTTAGGAATCCCAAACTCTTCTTGGCTGGCAGCGCAATAAAATAAATAGAAGCAACACCTACTTGCGTGGGTGTCAATTAACCGTATCTATCAGATCTACAGGGGAAACTGATTTTTCTATTCAGAGCTGGGCCTTGGGAAGTTTTCTGGCTGTTCCTTCTGCTTGGCATACTCCTTGGACTTACAGAAGACCATTGTGGATCAAATTTCACTAGAAATGGCTTCCTCGAGGAACTCTGGTAATCACCATGGTTTTTAGGCCCTTTGTGCTTCCAATATATTTTGTACAGCTTCTTCGGCAACATCTGGAGCCAGTTCTTCCTTCTGTTTGAGGACACATGGCTATAGTCTAGTGTCTCACACACGCATACTCTATGCAGATAACGCAGAAGTGTTATCTCGCTCTCGGAGGGGCCTTAAGCGCCTCCTTCCTTCTGCGAGTCTAATTTATTATACATAAATTTTGAGAAATAAAAAAATGGTGTTTTTGAGGTCTTGCAGATGCTGTAACCAATGTTCCCTCTAAGCTGTGGAGTCTGGTGAGCAAAAATCCTACTTTGTGAGCTACTGGCATTAAAGTTGTGAGCGAGCGATTTCGCTACTGCATAAATCAGTTTGCCCTGGAGCCCTCCTTCCTGAGCTGAGACCAAAATGTGTGAGCCGAAGGCTAAAAAACTGAGCTAGCTCACACTAACTCAGCTTACAGGGAAGACTGGCTGTAACTGGCATGTAAAGGGAAATGCTATGGGACACGTAAAGCACTTTATTTAGGAGTAAACTTCCAATATAATAACAGTTGGCTTGAACAGGGGAAATATGCAGTTAATTTAGCTAAATGTAGTATTTCTGTGGTTGCTTTTTCTATGTGAAGGGTGCCCAATATGTTCCGGATGCCAATCAAGTCTTCAACGCCAAATTGGTATCCCAATTATTATATGGAATCCCCACCTGGATTGGCACCTTCAATCATTCTGTGGAACAAGTTCAGGCATTGGTGGTTTTTTGTGCCATATTTTTTTGGGGGAGGGCAAATTTTATAGGGATATGTTTGCACACAGGGAAGAGCCTCCTGTAGACCACAGCTTGGCTCTCTACACTGAAGTTCTGGCTTCATCTTCACTTCAGAGCAAAATCCCCTACCTATATTCAGTTCATGTTGGCCAACTCCTTTATGAATACCTGGATTTGCCAAATAAAGGGGAAAATTTGGTCGACGAATATTCAAATTGATTCTCTCCTCATGTTGGGGGAAATCCCAAGACTTTAGACTATTGAGACACATACTTTTGGAGACTGAAAAGCAATCTCTGTATTCTTTAGCAAATAGAATATGTTCTCCAATGGCATTTGCTATCCTGTCTGAGCCGGGAGCTGAAACCTTTTATTTCTCACATTTAACTTCTCTTCAAATACGACGAGTTTTTATGCTTGCTAGGTTCAATGCCCTCCCTACAGTGGCCCTTTTTGGAAGATTCCAAAATGTTCCCTATTCTCAAAGACTTTGTATATGTCAGGTTGGAAGCCCCAAATCTGTTACCCATGTACTACCCTTACATCATTCTCTAATCAGTCCGCTTTTGTGTAAGATGAAAGGGTATCCCAAGGAGAGTCTTTTCTCATAACATCTATTAGACTGAAGCCCTCATATTACTGGCTCGGGAGCTAGTTAGCATAGCTAACTGCTATGAGAATCCAGGCAAAGCAATGTGAAGAGGAATTACCCTCTCTGTGATGTTTTAATTGCATTCTTTTTTACTCCTGATATGTTTTAATCGATGCCAAGGTATTACTGACTGATTAGTTTGCCTTAAAGGTAAAGGTTTCCCTTGCTCGAAAGCTAGTTAAACCCAACTCTAGGGGCGGTGCTCATCTCCGTTTCCAAGCCGAAGAGCCAGCGCTGTCTGAAGACTTCTCCGTGGTCATGTGGCCAGTATGACTAAATGCTGAGGCATACAGAACGCTGTTATCTTCCCACTAAGTGGTACCTATTTATCTACTTGCAATGTCTTGCTTTCAAATTGCTAGATTGGCATGAACTGGGGCCAGAGATGGGAGCTCACTCCGTCACACGGTACTCGGGTCTCAAAATGCCGAGCTACAGACCTCCCAGTCTGCACCTTCAATGTCTTAACCTCTGAGCCACCGCAGTCCCTAGTTTGTCTTACTTAGCCATATTTACCTGAAAGACAATCTTAAATGGCCAGGGTCCAGCCTACCTGAAGGACCGCCTTTCCCCATACGTTCCCCCAAGAGCAAATACGAAAAAATTTACTAGCTATTCCGGGCCCCAAGGACATTAAACTTGCTGCAACTAGGGCCAGGGCCTTTTCGGTGACGGCTCCTACCTGGTGGAATGAGCTCCCAGGGGAGATCCGGGCCCTGCGGGACCTTATGCAGTTCCGCGGGGCCTGTAAGACGGAGCTCTTTCTCCAGGCTTTTGAGTAGGAGCCGCCGCCCTACTATACCACCACTGCTATGGCTACCGAGGCCCTGAGGAAACATCTGTAACATCTGAATATTGCAAAGGATGAAACATCTGTAACATCTGAATATTGCAAAGACGCCCTAGCCATGGGAAACATTACCGGGAACTCTGGACCTTTGATCCGCCATCTTTGGAGTGATGTATTGAGCACCAATGTTTAATTTTTAGGATGTTTTAAGGTTGTATTGTATTGTTTTAAGCTAGTATGTATACCATGTTTTTATTATGGCAAGGTTCCCTTGCCTCTGTAAGCCGCCCTGAGCCCATTGGGGAGGGCGGGGTATAAATACGAAAAATAAATAAATAAATAAATCTAAGATAACTCCCAAAGTGTTACACTAGATACCTCTAACTTGAATGTGAATGTAAGACATCCCCCACTTTTTCTTGATGGAAAAAACCCCTGGTTTTCCTTTTGGGTGAACAGAGTGCTGACTACGTGCGAGGAGAGGAGGTGGAAACCACACTTTTGTGCAGCGCAGCAGAAAAACAGTGAGGTGGGCTCTCAGATTTGGAGCACTGGGAATTTGGGAGGGGGCGTCACCCCATGCACCCCTGGCTAGCTATGGCCCTGGTGGCCCTCCTCAGCGATTATTTATTTATTACACTTATACCCCGCCCTCCCAGCCATGGCCGGCTCAGGGCAGCTTACACTGGCATAAAAACAACAATAAATAGTATAATGATCAGAGGTCATTCCGGGAGGGATTGCGGGGGATCGCAGTTCCCCCGGGTGAGGTGCAGGGGGGCGGGCCACACGACGAAGCCCCGCCCTTTCTTCCGGCCGCCCCCTTCTTCCAGCCTCATTCTGTTGCAGAAGGAGGAAGAAACAGGAGGGTAAGTTGGCGTCCTCCCCCTCTGCCTGGCCGAGGCCACTCCACGTGGCCTCCGCAAGGACTCCCAGCCCCATCCAGGAGCTTCCCCGAGGTAGCTGTGTTAGTCTGTTGCTGCAAAATAGTCCAAGAGTTCAAATAGCACCTCTAAGACTAACAAATAGCACCTTTAAGACTAACCTTCAAGACTAAGACTAACTGAGTGGTGGGTGTGGCCTTATGACACACTTCCAGTGATGTCAGGGGTGTGTGGCCTCATGACACACTTCTGGTGATGTCAGGGGGTGTGGCATATGCTAATGAGTTATGCTAATGAGTTCCCCTAGCTCTTTTTCTACGAAACAACCCCTGATAATGATCATAAAACCATATAACAATTACAACATTAAAAGGTGCTAACAGTAATAATCCAAATACCATTAAGCAGATAACAGTTCAGCATTACATTTGGAATGGCGCTCAGACTTCCATGCCTTCTTAGTGGTCGATCCCGATCTAATATTGTGCCACTGGCTCGGGCTGCTTTGAAAATTAGTGCTTGATTCTGTTGGCTGTGTGGATAACAGTGCTCACAGTCCATAATGTTCCCACCTTTGTCTTATCAGTCACATCACAGGTTGAGTGTGTTTATTATATTTATGTTAAAACTTTCCTTTCTTTCTTTCAAGCTCCTTTGATCCAATGATCTCGAGCAGCAGATAAGGAGTCTTTATTTGTTTAAGGAAAATATGGTGGAAAGATACTTGGCCACAGCCAGCGTAATCCTTGGGTCTCTATCCACCAACAGATAGGGAACTCTGGCCCCGGTCACACAGGCCGGATATCGCGGGGGGGAGGCGTGGCTAATTGCCCCAGAGGAAACTAATGCATGGCTGCCCGAGCACACGTCCCTGTTGAGGTCCCGTGGTTCGGGGAAATGCCGATCAGATGGGTATCCTGCAGCGTGGCACAGAAGCCACGCCGGGCGATCGCACTAGCAATCGCTCTTTGTGCGCATGCACTGTTGGGCGCTGTTGCGCAACCTGCGGAGACGAACAGCAGCGGGTGCCGGATGCCACGTAAGTCCACCGGGAACGCGATCAGATGCCCGCCCTTGGCCCGCGGTTTCAGGAAACTAGTACCTCGTAGGTACTAGTTTTTAACTCCGCAACTTCAGCGGGGAGCCACGGGTTCACCACGGGAGCACTGCGCTTCCCAGATGTTGGGGTGAGATCGCGCCCGGAAAATCCGCGGGACTCCCATTCCTCTCCCGCGGCATCTTTGCCGTGTGACCGGGGCCTATATTATCTTTTAATACAGTGGAAGGTAATTCAGTTAGAATAGGGGCAATCCATAACTTGCACTAAAAGTTGTAATGAGAGTATTCCAATACCATATGGGACAGGGAGTCAAAATATTTACGTTAAAAATAGACTTGCTTTCCTGTGTATCTGAGAGTTCATTCTGCTTGATGAAGAGGTCTGTGGTACAAAGTTGTGCTTACAAAGAATTATTCCATCCAACAGAATGAAGTCTCAAGTGTACTGACAGCAAGGTTATTTATTCATGTATATACTTGTATTATCCTGTCAAGCTGTGCCAAAAGCACTTGCTATTTTTCATAAAACTTTCAGCTGGATTTAACAGAGCTCCTCCCTTTCACTTATTTTAAAATAATGGCTTCAAACCTGTTTGCCTATTGAGGAAGCACTGCCCTCACTCTGAACTGACTTCATTCATTCATATCTTGCCTTATCCCCTTAGACTCAATGCAGTTAACAAAGCAAGGTGATAACACTGCGCAGGATAAAAGCACAGAGGATAAAAACGTGCCCAGATCTGCCAAAACAGTCTGCCCTCCTCCACCAGATATCTTCTGACATAAAATGATCATCCCACCTTCCTAAAGGCAGCACCCCACTCTGGGAAGAAGAAGAAGAAGAAGAAGAAGAAGAAGAAGAAGAAGAAGAAGAAGAAGAAGAAGAAGAAGAAGAAGAAGAAGAAGAAGAAGAAGAAGAAGAAGAAGAAGAAGAAATTGGATTTATACCCCACCCTTCACTGAGAGTCTCAAAGCAGCTTACAATCTCCTTCCCTTCCTCTCCACGCAACAGACACCCTGTGAGGTAGGTGAGGCTGGCTGAGAGAGCTGTGAGAGAACTGCTCTTGAGAGAACAGCTCTGAGGGAACTGTGGCTTGCCTAAGGTCACCCAGCAGCTGCACATGGAAGAATGGGGAATCAAACCCGCTTCTCCCAGATTAGCATCTGCGCTCCTAACCACTACACCAAACTGGAATAGTAAACCAGTCCAAAGGACTAGGATTACTTCAGACGAAGCCTGTGACGTAATTGTTGCCAGATGGTCAGTTTTAAGAGGGAGAACCATATGTAGAAGGCTATCTGAAAAGCAGAGCTGGTGCATGAAAATATACCAGGGATGCAGTTTTATGTGTCCATAGTGATGCTAGAACTTGGCAAATGTTTGATAGCCTTGTAGCATTGTGGTGTCAGCATGTTCACGACATGATCCCTGACTGACTGGTATCACCCGTGTGAGTAGCATGGAAAAGATAAAGAAATAACTAGCCAAGGGAAAATGGTACCAAAGAAGCAGCTGAATAAGTTAAAAAAGGGAGTTCTCACAGCTAAAAAAAATTGGGGGTTTTCTATACCCTAGCTAATTTTTGCTTCCCATCCATTGGGATGCCTCTTCTTTACGGCACTGTTATGTTTATCTTATTAAAAAATGCTGGAATTCGACCAAGTGGAAATAATAATAATATTCTTTTTTTAAAAAAAAACAAAAAAACCCTCTTTATCAAGATGGCATTCAGTGGGCAGAAAAGCCAAGATTGTCACCCCGCAGTTAGCATAATGTTTCTTGACACAAAATACATTTAATTCCTTTTAATGGTCAAGGTAGCAACTGACTTTCAGACCCACAATACACAGCAAAGTAGCTTTTAGTAGATTCAATAGCTACATAATTTGA
Source organism: Gekko japonicus (assembly GCF_001447785.1). Classification (NCBI taxonomy): domain Eukaryota; kingdom Metazoa; phylum Chordata; class Lepidosauria; order Squamata; family Gekkonidae; genus Gekko; species Gekko japonicus. The sequence continues at coordinate 9,282 of NW_015175433.1, forward strand.
GTGCTTCGGAGGAAAACCTTTCTTGCTCTCCTTCATTTGGTACTCATGAGACAACAGCCAGTTAGAGAATGTGAACCAGAGGCCTTGGCCCCAGCAAAGTACATTGAACGAACCTGTTCCATACTGTGGTCCTTGGCAAGAAGAACACATTTTATTTAGCTCTCGGATTTTCTTTGTGTCCCGATAAATCAGCCGTGCACCTCCCCAAGCTTTGAAACACCCTTAATAAAAAAGGGAAAAGAAAGAAAAACAGGGATTGAGGGGTAGTTATTGTCTGAATGACAATCCCAATGGCTTCCCTTCCTTCGACAGACATCACATCACTGTTTATTGAGCTGCCTTTGTCAGAAAAGCCACAGAGTATTTACGGCTCTTGGGTTGTGGAAATTGCAGGCATTCATCTCTTTGACACATTATGAGAAATTTAAAAAAAAACCTACTACAATGGGGTTGAAGTTTCAGAAGTGTATTGTTCAAGAAGGACTCTGGCACATAGATTTTTCTTGAATGGCACTGAAAACACGCATCTACGCCGCAGTTGTACCTGACTTAACACAGGTCTGTTTTCTCACCTGTGGTACCAGTTCCTGGTACATGTTGCATTCCTTGTTATATAGCACCCCACCAATGAACCCAGAGGCCTTGAAAGGAAAGCTTACAGTAATAACCATACACAAAGAATAAATAATAGAACAGGACATATTATTATAATAATACCAAATAATGCCATTTTAGAACTCAATACAACACAGCACCTTGGTTAAAACCAATCAACCTCATAGCTATAGGTTTGTAGGGGGGGAAGCTTTCAATAGCTGTATAAAAACAACAAGGTAGGTTGTTTGGATCTCATTAGGGATCACTTTCTGAAATACTGGTACCAGCACTGCCATAGGACTGTGCCTAGTAGAATTCAGTATTGGCACCAGAATAATTGGTTCCAGTGTTCCCTCTAAGCTGAGTTAGTGTGAGCTAGCTCACAGTTTTTTAGCCTTCGGCTCACACGTTTTTGTCTTAGCTCAGGAAGGATGGTGCCGGAGCAGACTAATTTATGCAGTAGCCAAATCGCTGGCTCACAACTTTAATGCCGGTAGCTCACAAAGCAGAGTTTTTGCTCACAAGACCCCACAGCTTAGAGGGAACATTGCTCACAACTTTAATGCCAGTAGCTCACAAAGTAGAATTTTTGCTCACAAGACTCTACAGCTTAGAGGGAGCATTGGTGGGGGGCGCATTGGGGAGAAACATTCCCTAAGGTATTCTGGGATTGATGTCTGTTCTGCCAGTACTAAGTTGAGAAACAACACTACAGTTATTTTGGATCTGTTTTGTTTTTAGTACTTTTTTTTTAATTTGTAATATAAAAACCAACATTTAAACAAGAGACATTAATCAAATGTTATACTATGAAACGGTAAACAACCATAGGATTTGATATAAATATGCCCAACACGAAATTACTTGTAATGAAACACTGCAACATACTGGGAAGGAACAGCAAATTTAGAAGTGTCGTTGTTAAAAACATATTCTAAAAAAGGAGACCATTTCGTGCATAGAGTAGATTTTGAACATGAACTATTAGTGGAGGAAGCCACTGCATCAGAGAGTTTGTCCATGATGTAAAAGTCCCAAATTTTTAAACGCCAAGAGGAGAGAAGAAGTTTGTTGGTGGATTTCCAGCTACTCGCAATAACCACCTTAGCAGCTATAAGCAGAGTCGAAATAAGGTCTTGGCTACATTTGGGTATATGGGGGGGCATTCCATAAATCAAGTAATATTAATTCAGGTTGCAATGGTATCAAGTGCCCAGTTATATCTTTTATGGAAAGGATAATCTTGGACCAGAAATGCTGGATTTCTGTGCACCCCCACCAGCAATGAAGAAAAGGGATTTCTGTGCCCCCCCACCAGCAATGAAGAAAAGTGCCAGGTTCCCCGCAGGAGTGCCAACAAAGAGGAGAATTGGTTTTGGATATCTGATGGAATCTCATAGGGGTGAGGTACCATCTGGTAAGGATCTTATAACTCTGCAACTGAATGTTCAAAGATTTGGATTGCAAAGATGGTGAGGACCAAATATCGTCCCAATCTGCTGGCAATAGGATGCTATCACAGTCTCTTTGCCAGGCCTTCTGGTAATTCAATAGGGCTGTAGATTGCGAGTGAAGAAGATCTTTGTATATTATTGAGATATATTTAGAGAATGTGTCCTGGTCAAGTTTCATGAGACTTTCAAAGGAGGTAAGAGGTCTATAGATATCGGGGAGCGAATGGACGAGATGGGTGACCTGTACATACTCAAACCACGGAAGCGAACTACCGTATTTGTCGTCTAAGGTTTGTTTGGTTGCTATTGTAGTTTTAGACGAAATAGCCTGGAAGGTTGTAAGATTATGAGCTTTCCAGCAGGAGAAAGACTGCACAGAACGCCCTGGGGGAAACCATGATACGTTCGTAAAAGTAGTGATGGGAGAAGGGTGTGGAGCTAATGAGTGTTTCCATTTGTCCCAAGTCGTCATAAGGATTGAGAGGAAAGGATTCCGATGTAACGACGGCGATCTTTGACGACAAGCCTCCCAGATTTGAGAGCGGAATGGAGCGTTGTGCAAGTAGGTTTGTTCAATAGTTTTCCAGTCCGTCTGGAAGGAAGAGCTATGGAATTTCAGCAGACCTAACAGTATTGAGGCCTCGTGATAGAGTTTCAAGTCCGGTAAGGAAAGACCACCCGACTTACGAGGTCTTCTGAGAGTGTCGTAAGACACTCTATGAATCTTTGAGTTCCAAACAAATTTGCAGGCTAGTGACTTCCAATAAACAAAGGACGCTTTGGGAATTTCAATTGGGATAGTCCTAAAAAGGTAAAGAAACCTAGGCAAGATAAAAGTTTTAATTATCTGGATGCGTTCGATCCACGAAGATAGAGCCGTGGCCTTGCCTGACTGAGCATCAGTGAAGAGTTGAGCCAATGGTCGAAAGTTAAATTTGAATAGTTCTGTCAGCTTCAGCGGGATGTTAATTCCTAAGTAACGCCAGCAGTTGGTTACCCACGTGTAGTTGAAATTAGATTTTATGAAATTGTGTTCATCAGATTCTAAGCAGATAGGGTATAAGAGCGATTTGGCATAATTGATTTTAAGTCCAGCCACTGCGCCAAAACAGTCAAATAAGGCGGCTAAAGGATGCAGAGAAACTTCTGGGTGAGTTAGAAATACGGCCATGTCGTTGGCAAATAAACTCAGTTTGATGTGATGTGGACCTACAGGTATGCCGTGAATTGAGGGGTGCTCACGGATGGCCTGAGCCAATGGTTCAATCGCACAAGCAAACAGGATAGGCGACAACGGACAACCTTGCCTTGTTCCTCGTGTAAGCTGAAAGCTGGAGGAGGAGGAGCCATTAATACCCAAAAATGCAGATGGAGAGTTATAAAGTGCCCTTATAGTGGTCAAAAATCTGGGGCCAAATCCAAGATTACTTAGCACTGCAGCAAGATAAGAAGGCTCTACAGTATCAAATGCCTTCTCAATGTCGACAGAGAGGACTAGAGACGAGGCAATTTTTTCGGAGCGTTTTTAGTACTTGAAAAATATCCACACGTCTCTAAATGCAAAGTGATTTCTAGAGAAGAGTGAAATGTAGGAGGAGGAGATTAGATTTATACCCCGCCCCTTGCTACCTGAAGGAGTCTCAGAGCGGCTTACAATCTCCTTTCCCTTCCCCTCCCCACTGCAGACACCCTGTGAGGTAGGTGGGTCTGAGAGAGCTCTCTTGAGAACTGCCCTTGAGAGAATAGCTCTGAAAGAACTTGTGACTGACCCAAGGTCACCCAGCTGGTTGCATGTGGAGGAGTGGGGAATCAAACCTGGCTCTCCAGATTAGAGCCCGCCGCTCTTAACCAAGAGGCCATGCTGGCTCTCAACACCATGCTGGCTCTCAAATGTGTATTTTGACGTTAAGAGTCCCAGAAGATTGAATGGGGTACCTGGATCTCTTGCAACCACTTGTACCGTCACTCTTGATGGTGGTTTATCTGCACCCAGAATTCCTGCTTAGACTTGCAATCCTCTACCTGCCATTTAACTAGTATAGTCCAGGGCAAAACTATATCACCTGATTCTCAAAGGCATTTCAGCTCTTAAAACTGATCTGTATGTTTCGAAGGACTGTAGTACTTCATAATGCCAGTAAAGGTAAAGGTAAAGGTTCCCTTGCTCGAAAGCCAGTCGAATCCGACTCTAGGGTTGCGGTGCTCATCTCCATTTCCAAGCTGAAGAGCCAGCGCTGTCCGAAGACGTTTCTGTGGTCCTGTGGCCGGCATGACTAAACACCAAGGCGCACGGAATGCTGTTACCTTCCCACCGAAGTGGTCCCTATTCATCTACTTGCAATTTCTTGCTTTCGAACTGCTAGGTTGGCAGGAGCTTGAACTAGAGACGGGAGCTCACTCCGTCATGAGGCAACCTGGGTCTCAAACTAACTGCTGAATTACAGGCCTTCCACAGCCTGCAGTTCAGCGTCTTAACCACTTGAGCTACCGCAGCTCCATTAAGTAGGGGAATTGTTTATTTGACTCCTGCATAGTAAAAACACAGTGTTTTCCAGGTAGGCTAGAATCCATCTCCTTCCAAAACTGTGGAAAGCTAGCACTTCATTTTGTAACGAAGGAGCTGTCAAACACTACACTCTTCAAAAGATAGTTGTGTGTCAGTCACAGACTGTCCACTTTGCCAAGGCCCCAAGTCTTATTTTAAATTTGGCACAACACTGACTTCACAGAATTGTTCTGCGTAGGGAAAAAAAAAAGGTAAAGTACTTGGCAGGGAAAGGTAGTTCATAAATGATTAACACTTATAATCTTTACATTTATCTGCCTTCACTCCCACTTTATTTGTGGTTGTTATCCGGCTGAATTTTTCTTTCTTTCGGAGAATAGAAGACGACACCATAGCATATTCTAGTGATTGATGGAGGAATGAATAGGAGGAGTGTATGCTTCATAATTTAAATCCTTTCTATTCACTGTTTACAAGTTATGATTTTTACTTAACCAGTTCACCCGGTTGATGTTGAGATTAAGTTATTTGGCAGCTCCGAAGATGGATTTCGCTTTGCTGGAAGACAACTTGCCGATTATGGGTATCACAAAGGTAAACAGTGGTGGATTATATGGACTTCTGTTATATTCAACACAAGCAACCAGGAACCTAGAGCATTCGGCTCTGAGGCATGTTGAAATGAATACTCTTTGCACCCAGGGTTTTACCAGAATCAGGTGGACACTGCAAAATCCTGTTTGTGGCTGTGGACAGCATGAGCCCAGAGCTATCTCAAAGTAAGGCCCATTCTGCATCTAGCATTTGCAACCCACGTTGGAACAGAAATTCCCCTCTATACTGCATGCCACTTTCACTTTGATTGATTGTCGGATTTTATGGCAGTGTCCAGACTCCATGCAGGTTTCACTTCCTCTGATCTCTCAGTTTTATGGTACTGTCTGCATAGATTTATGGCCGTTTTATGGCCATTCAGGGGTGACTCTGCGGTGAGTACAGCATTGGCCCAGGGTAGTTGAATGTGGTTTTGAGCCACATCTTTTTCTGTTCCAGTGTGGGTTTGGTAAAACAATGGAGCGAATGCTAGATGCAGAATGGGTTTAAGAGATTTGCTTATTACTCTAGGGCTGCGGTCACAAACACTAAATAATCCACTTCCAATGCACTTTCCAACTGTATTTTCCCAGTTCTTTCTCTGGCGTTCTCTGGCGTCTCCGGCATTCAGTGGTGGCGATCTCCTCCTTAGGCGTGCAGCTCCGCCCACTTTCCGGCCCAGCCACGTCCTTTCCGGCTCCGCTGAGCCGGAACTCGGCATCTGCGCACGCCCCTTTCTTCTCTCTTTACAGCAGCCCTCGGTGTACTCCTTCTCCGCCGCCAGGGATCGCTCAAACGCGCACCTTGCCTTGCTCGCCGCCGCCTTGCTCACTGCACCATCAATGCCGTCCACGCCAGGATCGCCGCCGCCGCCGCCATCGTAGCTGCCACTGCCGCCGTCTCCGCTATCTCCGCCATCTTCAGCCAACCACACAGGGTGCCCCCCACCCCTCTAAGGGTGGGTACCCATTTACCTACTTGCAATTAGGTTGCTTTCGAGACCGCTGGGTAGGCGGGAGCTGGGACGAAGGTCGAGAGCTCACCTTGACCGCGGTGGTACTCGAACAGCCATAGTGGCTGCTCAGGTGATGTTACAGTGCAGGCGTTTAACTGCCTGCGCCACCGCTCCCTGGTGTCAATGGTGTCAAACTCATTTGTTATCAGGGTCATGTGTGTCATACAATGTAATGCCAGGTAGCAGAGATATATAAACTTTATAAAGGACACAAACACAAAGGTTTTTTTTTTACTTAAAATAAAAACATGATTAAAACATTAGCACTTGCGATATTTTGTTTATTTAACAGTGTCTGATAACTGACACCTCTTGCTCTGAATTACTGCATCAAAATGTCTGGGCTCTTGCAATCCCAAGTATGCTGTTCAGGTGTGTATCTGTAAGCTGCAAGCCTACGATTTCACAGCAGCAGCAGAACTGGAAGAAGAAGCAGAAGACAGCCAGTTCCACTGCGGGCCTGATAGAAGCCCTCCGGGGGCCTGATCTGACCCCCGGGCTGCATGTTTGACACCCCTGAGTTACGGAATAAAGTCAGCATCTGCACTTCCTCATTCTATGTATTTGAAAGAAGTCTCCATCGTTTGGCGTATGTGCAAAGATGGCCAGCAACCACATAAGTGTGTGAATGGAAGTCATGTGATTTCCTTCCTATTCACAAGAAAGGGGGCATCCAGAGTGAAGATGTTACCAATGCCAGTGCCACAGGACACCGGGTATGAAACCGTTTTAATGGGTGTTACAATTGTTTCCATTCCTTACAAGCAAAAAGGAGTTTGGGGGAATTTCAAAGACTTAACAGATTGATTGCAATATAAATAACTGCTGGATTAGAACTTAAACCAATACAAGGACTTCATCTGATACTTACAGCTGTTACAAATGATCACTGTGCTGTACCCCTCATATTGAAGTGGAAGATGCTTGCATGGGAGGAGCAAGATGGAGAGAGTTTTTAGGGAGCACCACCTGTCACTGTTCTGAGGTTTAGAGGAGGAGGAGGAGGAGGAGGAGGAGGAGGAGGAATTTTAATCTGTAGGATGAGGAAGAGAGAAGAAGAAGAAAGGAGGAGGAGAAGAAATTGGATTTATACCCCGCCCTTCACTTGGAGTCTCAGAGCGGCTTACAAACTCCTTTCCCTCCCCCTCCGCACAACAGACACCCTGTGAGGTGGGTGGGGCTGAGAGAACTCTGACAGAAACTGCTCTTTTTCAAGGACAGCTGTGCCAGAGCTTGTGACTGACCCAAGGTCACATCAGCAGGTGCAAGTGGAGGAGTGGGGAATCAAACCCGGTTCTCCCAGATTAGAGTCCGCACACTTAACCACTACACCAAACTGGCTCTCCACACCAAACTGGCTCTACACTTTACTATACTTGTGGAGTCTGGTCAGCTTGTGCTCGTGAGAAGCCAATTTTGGCTGACCACCAGTTCACTCCAGAGAGCTGACATTGTTGGACTTCTGTGCGCAAAATGGCCTTTGGCGAAGCGGGGTCGGCCCTGGCTAGTCTTTGGATGGGAGACCTCCAAGGAATACCAGGGTCGTGAGGTGGAGGCAGGCAATGGCGAACTACCTCTGAACACCTCTTCCCTTGAAAACCCCACCAGGGTCTCCATAAGTCAGCTGTGACTTGACGGCACTTTCCACCACCACTTTGTAATTGGGCATTCATACCCAAGTACCCCCCCCTCCCCAAAATAAATCTGGCCGAAAACAGCCTTCCGTCTGGCATAAAGAAAAATCGCTCGTGAATTACAAGATCACATGCCAGTTACCACAGAAATGCGTGAACTTGCTCTGAGTAAATAATTCTTAGCGTGTATCTCTAATTCTCCTGAATCAAAATCAAATAAGTGTAATTGTTAGGAATGCAATCTCGAGATTCCGAGAGTGATTAGTCAAATATTTGCAGCTACACAAACCATTAGTCATATATTTCAGCAAGAGACTCTCTCTCCCCCCCCCTTAATTTACTTTATTAATCAGGAAAGGGAAGGGCCTTGACTCTCTCACACTGGAAGGTTGCGTGGGTGAGAAGGAGAGAGAGAACTGGAATTCAAGAAAACTGAAAAGAGAAACAGTTTCCAGTTCCCCATTTCATTATCACAGGCTACAAAGGGAGGTCCCTCTCCCAAAATGCCAGAGCATGAGGGCATCCAATGAAGCTGATGGGTAGTAGGTTCAGGAGGATGGAGAAAAGGAAATACTACTTTACGTAGAGAGTGAATAAAATGTGGCATTTTCTGCCAGAGGATGTACTGATGGCCTGAAGAATAAACAGCTTTAAAAGGAGATTAGATAGATTCATGGTATATTAGGGAACCCAGCAGTAAGTAAAGCGTACCAAGCCATGTTTAAAGCCATGATACTAGCAAGCAAAGCAGTGGTAGCTCTAGGTTGGAAGGACAAGAGTAAGTGGACGGTAGATACTTGGCATAATTATTTGTTTGATTTCATACAGTCGGATATAATCGAGAAATTGAATCGGAAGACCACATGGGAAGACGAGACCACAGGAATTAGGGGGAAATGGAAGACCTACTTGGAATGGCTACCAACAGAAGGAAGAAAAGACATTCAGGACAAGATCCGGACGTCGTGCCCGTGGCTGGGAATAAAGAACTAACGCACTGGGATAGCAGGAGGGGGAGGGGGGAGGGCGGAAAACCAACACGAAAGGTACGGGTAAAAAGATAATATGTAATACTTACTAAAAATTCAGAAAAATTAATAAATAGATAGATAGATTCATGGAGGATGTCTATCAATAGCTATTAGCCATGGTGACTTAGGAGAACCACCATGTTCAGAGGCACTAAGCCTCTGAATCCCGGAGCCAGGAGGCAACATGTGGTGAAGGCCTCAGTCTCTTCGCCCTGTTGTTGGCCCTCCAGAGGAACTGGACGGCCACTACGTGAGACAGGATGCTAGACTCGATGGACCACCAACACAGCTCTTCTTATGTTCTTAAGCACCAGGAAGCCTGTCCTCAGATGTACTAAGGTTTAACAGGACAATAGCCTTTATTCCTGCTACAACTTGGCATAGGACGTGGCTGATTAAGAAAGGTTTAGGACCAAAAGGTCTGTTCCTTGCCTTGATACACTTTAGAATTATTATCCTACCCAGGGGTCATTTCGTAGAAAAAGAGGTGCAGGAGCTCATTACCATAACTTATTAGCATAACTTATTTGCATATGCCACACCCCCTGACATCACCAGAAGTGTGTCAGAAGGCAACACCACCCGCTCAGGCTCCACTGGACTGATTTGGATTGCTAGCTATTGAGGGGGGGAATGTGCAGATCTGTCCTCGCAGAGGAGGGAGAGCTTGTACTTCAAGGCGGGCGGGCGGGGGGGGCTCTGCAACTTACCTGGCTGCTTCTTGCTCTTCGTGGCCCGACTGAGGGCTGCTGGGAGCAGGGGGCGGGGCTTGTTGCATGTGCCCGCCCCCTGGGCTCCTTACTGCCGGAGCTCCGCTCCTGTGCGCTCCCGCAGGAAATGACCCCTGAATTCCTACCTCTCCAAAATCTGCCTCAAGAAGGCTTCTTGCAGACCCCACAGAGCCTTGTCTTCTCCTTGGCCATTTTAATTTTCGACGCCTGGGACACTTTAAAGTGAGAGAGCGTTCCAACATACTAACCTCTTGCATCTGCATTTTGAAGATAATAATCTGGGGGGAACTGATCATCTGAATGATAAAGCTGAGCCTCCAGCTCTGCCCCAACCGCCTTGTAACCCTCTTAACTCCTTTTGCTTCTCTTACTTGCTTTCCGGAGTCACTCTGACCTAGATGGCATGTTAGATTAACCTTGATCTCACTTTTGCTCTGTTTATGCCATGCCGTGCTTTCTGCAAGATCATGGGAATCAGTATATGCATGGCAGGAAGAAGTGCTGACAGGGATAATTCCACTGAGATCAAAGGAACACCATAACAGCTGGAATTTTTTTTTGAAAGGGAGGGTGGAGGAGCCAAACGCCTCAACGTATACTTGGATGCCTAGACACAAGCTGACTGCTCTATTGTTTGGGCACCAGAAGACTTTCTGTTGTATTGTGACTCAAGAAAAACTAAGAGGATGGAACACGTCATTCCTTAGGAGGAGGTAACCCACGTCCATGGCTACTGATTTGGCTGACATCAGTGAGAGACGGTGTGACGGTACCTTTAAATGTGTAAAGGATAAAGGTAAAGGTTTCCCTTGCTCGAAAGCCAGTCGAATCCGACTCTAGGGGGGTGGTGCTCATCTCCGTTTCCAAGCTGGAAGAGCCAGGACTGTCTGAAGACGTTTCCGTGGTCACGTGGCCGGCATGACTAAATGCCGAGGCGCCCGGAACGCATCTTAACCTCTGAGCCACCGTGGCCCTACAGATAAATATGACCGCCTGTTAATTTTATTGTCCTCTGCTTCAAGGAGTAGACACTGAGGACAGAATGAGTAGTGGAATAATTTTTTTTGTTCTGTGTGTGTGTGTGTGTTTGTGAGCCTGGATTCCACTGGAGAACCTCACATGCCCAGTTTTTCGGCTGTCTCTTGCTAGGCTGCACTAAGCTGAGCCATCTCTCTTCAGAAGCCAGAATCTGTCACCCTTAAAAGTGCCACTTATCAGCCATTTTGCATATAAACAATACACAACTGGCTATGCTGAATGTTGCTCCTAAAGACAGAGGAGTGAGAGCTGGGGTTTGGTTTTTTAAAAAACACTTTTCCTTTAATTATAACAGGCAGTCACGATCATCTGAACATTGCTCTTTCTTTTACTATGGGCTTGGAAAGATTATTACTCTAATGGGAGAGTTTGTAGAACTTCCGTGGGAGCAAGAACCGTGGGAGACGGCAGAGACTCATTTGGTGAACACGAACCCCGAGGAGGGAAGCTCTTCTTGAGGACTTTTTCAAGAAACAAGACAAAGTGTAACTTGAACACCAACTTACTTTGCTTGTAGTTTATATATACAAAGTAGATGTAAGCGGAACAGCTATTTCAACATACTAGTTTAAATTTCATGGTTCACAATAGTTTAAACACAGGGCCGGCTCACGCACTAGGCGAACTAGGCGATCGCCTAGAGCGGGACGGCCCTTAGGGGCACCAAACTGCACTCGGCCCCGTACTCTGGGAGTTTCTTGATTATTTGTGTTTTTCATTCTTCCTAAAATGCATTTATTTTTGAAAATTGGTGGGCACAGGGGTGGGGGGGATAAGGGATCCTCGCCTAGGGTGCAAAATAAGCTGGAGCCAGCCCTGTTTAAACATTAGAAGATATGTGAAATGACAGTGTTTAAAGCTACGGAGGGAGAAAACCTTGAGTGAGAGCTGGTTTTTAAAAAGTAGGCAACCGGTAGGGTTGCCAAACTCCAGATGGTGGCTGGAGATCTCCTGGGATTACAAACGATTTCCAGGCGACAGAGATCAGTTCACCTGGAGGAAATGGCCTCTTTGCAAGGTGGGCTCAGGGTTTATAGCAGGGACTCCTTTGCATATTAGGCGACACACCCCTAATGTAGCCAATCCTCCAAGAGCTTACAGAGCTCTTCTTACAGGGACTACCATAAACTCTTGGAGGATTGGCTACATTAGGGGTGTGTTGCCTAATATGTAAAGGAGTCCCTGCTACAAAAAGAGCCCTTACCCCATTGAAGGCCCTCCCTTCACCAAAGCCTGTTCTCCTAGGGCTCCACCCCCAAAATCCCCAGGTATTTCCCAACCCAGACCTGGAACCCCCCCCCCCCCAAGTGTCCTTGCAAGTTTCCATCTGTCAAGGAGATCTACTTTACTAGCATGTCAGCTACATGACATTCAAGGCCCAAAAATAAATCCAGAGTTTCTCGCATTGATTAACCCCAAGCTGAAGATGCCTCCTTTCTCTAATGTCTTCCTTGTCCCCCACTGCTGACATTTAGACTGTATGCTCTTTGGGATAGGAACCTCTATTCTTTTGCTACGAAGGGAAACAATATTTTTATGCCAACGGTGTAGCCGTATTGTGGCACTTGTATTTCCAGCACTTCCCTTCAACTTCCATTAGAGGACCTTGCCTTGACCTAATTGATACACCGCAGGTATATGTTGTGTTCTAAACTATATTGTGCCGTTGCCTGAAACGATTAACCTCTTTGCAGGACCGTGTTTGTATTCGTTTTGAATTTTTTTTATTGGTTAGAAGGATGTTGTTGTTTTTTTTGTCGTGTTTTGTTTTTTAAGATAGATAAACTCTAGGTTCCATGAGTGCTTTCAATTAATGGAAGCTACCAAGATTTTTGTGTTTCTAGCACAAATTCTTAGCACGGTGACCTTCAGGGAAATGTAAACAGGATGCAAATTCATTATTTTCCAGGGTGCTTGATATTTACCTGTTGGTGATCCTTTGACTCTGCCACTTGGGAGAGTAGAAGGCATTTCCCCCCATCACCACCATACCTAGAGACGCTTTATTTCAGAGTTCTGTTAATGAAGGCCTACTGTGCAGGCACAGCTTCCTGCAGAGACTCTGAGCAGTCAGGCCTTTAAGAGAAGAAGAGAGAAGAGATTGGATTTATACCCCGCCCTTCACTTGGAGTCTCAGAGGGGCTTACAAACTCCTTTCCCTTCCCCTCCCCACAACAGACACCCTGTGAGGTGGGTGGGGCTGAGAGAACTCTTGACAGAAACTGCCCTTTTTTCAAGAACAGCTGTGCCAGAGCTTGGGACTGACCCAAGGTCAAATCAGCAGGTACAAGTGGAGGAGTGGGGAATCAAACCCGGTTCTCCCAGATTAGAGTCCGCGCGCTTAATGACTACACCAAACCGCTTCACTTCAGATTCTGTGCCTGCCGTATGCACCGGTCTTCTCTCTCCAATGTATTTATTCTGCAGCTACAACCCCAAAGGCTTGACTGCTTGGCAGGCCTGTAGCTACAGCGGGGTATTTTGGGGCTCTGCCCCCTCAAATATGAGGCACACCCCACTATAGCCCCCTCCCTCCCCTCCTGTGACATTAAAAGGCCCTCCAGCTGATTGGCAGGAACACGTGGCCCGCCGATCAGCTGGAGGACCCTTTAAATCTTGTAGGAAGGGAGGGAGAGGGGCAGCTGCACACCTTCCCTGAACGTAGGGTTGCCAAGTCGTTTCTCAGCTGCAGCGGGGGACTCCCGGGCAGCAAGTGGAGTGTGTGTGCGCGCGCCGCACGCACGTCACCCAGAAGTGACGTTAGGACGCCGGGCACACCCCATCCGCCAGTGGTGGGGAATGGGCCTCTGGGGCGAGGGTTTCCCCGCCCTCTGGGGGGACTTGGCAAGCCATGATTTCACCGCTTACCGGGCTGCTGCTTGGATTCTCTACAGCAAGCTATGTGTGCAGCCCTGTTTAAACCAGGTGGCAGGAGAGGGCAGTCCAGCCAGGAGCCATTTCTCTTTTTTTAACACCAATTTGAGACTAGTGATAATGTCATAGCGTTAGACTCATGCCAATTGTTAAAAAAATGTAGGGGTGGCCTACGAGGGGCAGGAAAAGGCTGTGGGGAAATCTGAGGGAATCTGTATGCTTTCGAATTACCTTCGGCTTGGAAGTGAAACAAGGGGGAAGTGAAACAAGGGGGAAAACGGCAGGAAAGCACTCACTGAAAACCGGGAGAATTGGTGAATGGAAAGCGAACTGAGCACTGAAAGCAGGAAAAACAATGCAGAACAAAAAAAGAAAGCCCGACGAACGGACACAGTGAAAGCGAGGCAAAACACCTATGCATAATGGGCCAATTTGTGTGAACGCTAGTAAATGATTGCTGATTTTGGTATATTAATATTTTTGGTGGATTTAAGGGGGGGGGACAACATAGATCTGGAAGCTTGCTGAGTAAGCCGTATCCAGGGGTCGTTTCGTAGAAAAAGAGCTAGGGGGACTCATTAGCATAACTCATTAGCATATGCCACACCCCCTGACATCATAAGGCCCGGCGGTGGACCTGCAAGGCCGGTGGGAGTGCGAGGAAGGCCCGCCAAGGCCCTCCCTGGCCCCAGGCAGGCAGGGGTGAGGAGAGGCAGGGAGGAAGCAACTTACCCTCCCTCTTCTCCTGCCTCCTCCTGGCTGAATGAGGGCCGGAAGCGGGGCGGCCGGAAGCAGGGGGTGGGGCTTCGTGTGCCCCGCCCCCCGCACCTCCCCCGGGGGAACTGCGATCCCCCGCGTTCCCCCCCGAAATGACCTCTGGCCGTATCCCAAATTGTAGCCCCTGCACAAGTGTAAATCAGGGTGAAGGGACGGGATGGGAAGTGTGTGTGTTAAGTGCCATCAAGTTGCTTTTGATTTATGGTGACCCTACGAATTGATGTCCTCCAAAAGGCCTTGCTCAGGCCTTGCAAACTGAGGGCTCTTGTGGCTTCTTTTCAAGTCCATCCATCTCATGCTGGGTTTTCCTCTTCTCCTGCTGCCTTCCACTTTTCCTAGCATCATTGTCTTTTCCAGGGACTCTTGTCTTCCCAACATTTTTAAAAATATTTTATTTAATGTCAGATTAATACAAATACATAATCAAAGCTTCATTGGTAAGGAAACAAGCATTTAAAACAAAGCTCATCGTGGTTTGGGCGACATTTAAACAAACAGCGAAAACAGGTGTGGTGCACCCGAGACACAGAACGGCCACTTCAGCAGGGTTCTTGTTTGGAAAATGGACTTAGAAAATCAGATTTCTCATTTGATTCATAAAAATGGTAGGGGAGGGAATCGGGGGGGAAAGGAAACCCCATATCAGGTTTGAAATCTTTTGTTTTACAAGTAGTCTATATCTCTATAGACTATAAGTCTCCCTTCAAGTCTCCCTCAGGTTCCCAAACACACATACACAAACTGGCAGGAAAAGAAATCAACGCAGGTTTTTATCACCGTAGAAAGAATAAATCCCCCTCGCCTTCGAGACGACTCGCGGCGCACAAGGAAGGCGCGCAAGGAAGGTGCGCAAGGAAGGGGTCCGGGAGCGGTCTTCCCATAACATGACCAAAGCACAATAGCCTCAGCTTAGTCATTTTAGTTTCTAGGGAGAATTCAGGCTTAATTTGATCTAGAACCCACTTAGAAGAAGAAGAGACTGGATTTATACCCCGCCCTTCATTCGGAGTCGCAGAGCAGATTACAAACTACTTTCCCTTCCCCTCCCCACAACACACACCCCGTGAGGTAGGTGGGGCTGAGAGAGCTCTTTCCAGAACTGCCCTTTCAAGGACAGCTCTTGTCAGAACTATGGCTTGTCCAAGGTCATCCAGCAGCTGCAAGTGGAGGAGTGGGGAATCAAACCCGGTTTTCCCAGATTAGAGTCCGCGGATTTAACCACTACACCAAACTGGCTCCACTACACTTATTTGTCTTTTCGGATTGATGGGACGTATTTTGATACCTGGGCATTCACACTTTTTTCTGCCTCAGCAGGTGCATGACCAGATTATGTTTTGCATAATTTTGCAATTTTGGTGTACCAGATTATGTTTTGAGAGAAGGCAAACCACATATTTATACATTCAATGAACAGAGATACTGTTTTGTGATGGCCTGCTGAACAGAGATACTGTTTTGTTTTGGCCTGCTGTGATTGTGTTTGAGGGGGAGAAAGGGGTATCTCCGTGCACACAGCTTCTCCTGTTGCTGGATCTCATAGTGTTGGGCCTGGGAGACATGAATTTATGTCCTCCAAAATGTCCTATGGATCCCCAGGAAAAAAAATGTCACAGCGAGGCAATAATGCAAATATTCCAGCAGTATACCTTTGTCAACTCATAGCTCCAAATTTGCGTAGAGCCATATCCTTGGCTAGATTTAATGTTCTGCCTTCAACTATCTTATCTGGCAGATTCCAAGGGATTCCCTATCCTAGCAGGTGCCGTCCTTGTATGAAGGACTGTGTTGAAAATGTTGCCCATGTCGTCCTCCAGTGCCCTCTCTATCTGGCGTCCTGTCGGAATCTTCTAGGAGCTGCGGTGGCTCAAGTGGTTAAGATGCTGAACTGCAGGCTGTGGAAGGTAAGTAGTTCAGCAGTTCAAGACCCGAGTGTGCCGCATGACGGCGTGAGCTCCCGTCTCTAGTTCCAGCTCCTGCCAACCTAGAAGTTCGAAAGCAAGAAATTGCAAGTAGATAAATAGGTACCACTTTGGTGGGAAGGTAACAGCATTCTGTGTGCCTCGGTGTTTAATCATGCCGGCCACATGACCACGGAAACATCTTCGGACAGCGCTGGCTCTTCGGCTTGGAAACGGAGATGAGCACCGCAACCCTAGAGTCGGACTCGACTGGCTTTCGAACAAGGGAACCTTTACCTTTATGGGATCTTCTATATCCCACATTAGGCCAATTTTTAGAGACCCCTGATGATTTTAAGCTCCTTTTCTTGCTCGATAATCCAGATACAGAAATAACTGAAATAGTAGCAAAGTTTCTCTGCAGTGCCATGGTCCTACGGCCTGATAAGTGATATTATGAATTAGGTTTTATTATGATGCTACTCTTATTATGACGTTACTTCGTGATGTTACTCTGCAATTTTAATTTTACTCTGCATGATTTTGTATTTAGATTACTGTATCTTTATTTATATGCCAATAAAAGGCTTTGGATGGATGGATAGCAAGGCAATGATGATGACTGGATGTTATCTGAACAAATTTAGAGTCCAGTGGCACCTTTAAGACCAACAAAGGTTAGGTATAATGTCCAGGTGTTTGCATTTTGTAAGAAAGGAAATATCAGACAACCCCTTCACCTTCCCCTGACCTGTTTCTTGGCATGGAAGGGTTAGCAAGGGTTAGCAACATCGCTGTCACCAATCGGTGATGCCCTGATGTCCTGCTGGAAGCCGCTGTCCAATGGGGTAATTGTTTCCAGGGGGCAGATGTAGCCATCGCATTTATCCCAGTGGAGTCCAGGCATTCCAATGGGATCGCTATTGCGATCGTTTGGAGTTCCGGTATAGCGTTATAGCAATATAATGCTATAAATCAAACGTTTTTTTAAAAAAGCTGGAAATTGCCCGCGTGAGCGAAAAACGGCGGGAAAAAGCGCATCGGGACCGGGAGACCACTTGGAAGCAGATGACAGGTAAAACGCTTCAGTCCCAGTTCCTAAACAGGACAGAAGCGTTTGTGTATGAAATGGCAAATATCTTCCGGTAGGGAACCGGTTCTCAAACGGGTTCTGTCTGAAATGACAGACCAGAAACCGTTAGGGAACCATTCCCCTTCTGGAATATATCGCCTGTCTGAAATTCCCCTTTGTCAGGTTGATGGAGTTCCATTCCATTTGACTGAATGCCGTGCCTTCCACGAAGACAGAGCCAGTTGGTCAGCCGTGTTGGTCTGAAGCAGTACCTGGACATGGACATGTATATGTACCTGGACATGTACAGTAGCATCCCATGCCTTCCTACCTTTGGAGTGAAACATTACCGTAATAATAGAATTAAGCATGTTTTTCACAAAGACAATGATCAAAGTGACAGGAAGAAAATAGGAGAGAAAAATGTTTTTTTGTGCCTGGTTCACAGATCCCCCGAAGCCCATCCATAGACCCCCCAGGTTAAGTGGAAACCAACTCTACCCTGGGAAGCCATTGCCAGTCAGAGTAGACATTACTAAGCTTGATGGGACTCCCTTTTGGTAGATGTTGCAGCGTTCTTGGGGCACTATTTCTCAGCCCAGCCCTCCTCTTGATGGGTCTGTACACAACTATTCCCTCCGTTGGAGAGAAGGAGAATTTGGTAAGTGCAGGGGTCATTTCCTGCAGGAGCACACAGGAGCGGAGTTCCGGCAGTAAAGAGCCCAGGGGGCGGGCACATGCAATAAGCCCCACCCCCTGCTCCCAGCAGCCCTCAGTCAGAGCAAGAAGCAGCCAGGTAAGTTACAGAGCCCCCCCCCCGGCCCCCGTTCCAAACCAGTCCAGTGGCACCTTTAAGACCAAGTTTGGTGTAGTGGTTAAGTGCACGGACTCTAATCTGGGAGAACCGGGTTTGATTCCCCACTCCTCCACTTGCACCTGCTGATGTGACCTTGGGTCAGTCACAAGCTCTGGCACAGCTGTCCTTGAAAAAGAGCAGTTTGTGTCAGAGTTCTCTCAGCCCCACCCACCTCACAGGGTGCCTGTTGTGTGGAGGGGAAGGGAGAGGAGTTTGTAATCTGCTCTGAGACTCCAAGTGAAGGGCGGGGTATAAATCCAATCTCTTCTCTTCTTCTTCTTCTTATTCAGGTACAAGCTCTCCCTCCTCTGCGAGGACAGATCTGCATCCCCCCCCCCCGCAATAGCTAGCAATCCAAAACAGTCCAGTGGAGGGGGAGCTCACCACCTCCCGCGGCAGCTGATTCCACTGTTGTACAACTCTTATATTAAAAATGTTTTCCCTAAGATCCAGCCGGTACCTTCCCGGCCCGCTTCCCCCACCACCCCAAACTCTGCCCAGCTTGGGGCTCCTTATGGATCTCTCCATGTCGTCACGGCCATTCCTTCCTCACCAGTGATGGTGTCACATCATTTCCCGCTCCACCATGTTTACATCTGGCTGAGCCCCATTCACCAATACATTTTTGAGATCTATTTTTAGCCCATACATGGTTGTCAGTCAACCGTAACAAGTAGTATAATGTACATGATTTATGGAAAAGTAGCTCACAGCAGAAGAGAAATGCAAAAAAAGCCGGGGGGGGGGATGTCAGTTCAGATTTCCTACTGCGGTTTGTTTAGTGACCTGTTGCAGGAGAGTGTTGCGTTTGTTTGCCAAATCATTGTTGCCAGAGATTTGAATTGACAGGGTTGTACAACATACTTACATTGTGAGTGCTTTTCTAGTGAATCAGAATGGTAGTTGTTTAATTTGAGCAAGATTCAGAAAGCTCCTTTTTTGTGTCTGCTGAACTCTTAGATTTTTTTTTGAGGGGGTTTATATTTGAGGTACATGCAAGAGATGATCTTTCATTTTGTTAACCTCCTCAAGCCTGCTGGGTCTGGAGCAAAGCCAACCTGCTTATGCATTAATTAATTAATTAATTAATTAATTAATTAATTTTGGTTTATATTCCGCCCTCCCCATGAGCAATGAGAACAAAAGTTAAAACATTTCACAGTAAGGATTAAAACGCTTCATAAAAATCATCCATAATAAACAAACAGGTTTAAACTGAGTTATAAACAAAACAGATAGCACAGCGGTTTAATATGGTAGCCAGAAAAACTGGAGCCGCTAGTAGGGTTGCCAAGTGTAAATTCCTCCGGAGCGGGGGACTCCCATCCGGCGTCTGGAGCGTGCGCGCCGCACGCACATCAGCCGGAAGTGACGTGACGACGCCGGGCACACTGGGGGCGGGGCCACAACATTCGTGGCCCCGCCCCCAGTGTGCCCGGCGTGGTCGCGTCACTTCCTGGTGACACGCACGTTGGGGTGGGGTTCCCCCCAGGGCCCAATCCGCCCGGCGGCAGGAAACGGGCCTCTGGGGCTGGGGTTTCCCCGCCCCCTGGGGGGACTTGGCAAGCCTAGCCGCTAGGCCATAGACCAAACTATGGGTCTTCACTTGATGGGCCATTTGAAGATGGAAGGTTCAGCAAGGCAAGCCAATAGATGCAATAATTGGATGCTTACCTCCTCACCCAAAGGCCTGGTGAAACAGCTCTGTTTTACAGGCCCCGTGGAACAGTAACAGGTCCCACAGGGCCCTGATCTCCATGTGTAGTATATGCTACTAACTGTTTGTGTGTGGTATACGCTACTTACAAATTGACACTTTGGTTTTGTGTGAGCGCTGGAAGCATCCCAACTGCCTAGAAGGCTCAAAGGCTAAAAGGAAAGTGGGAAGGCCTATTTGGGGTGTGTGAGTAAGCAAGAGCCAGTTTGGTGTAGTGGTTAAGTGCGCGGACTCTAATCTGGAAGAACTGGGTTTGATTCCCCACTCTTCCACATGCACCTGGCTCCACTTGGGCAAGCCATAGTTCTGATAAAAGCTGTTCTCGAAAAAGAACAGTTTCTGTCAAGAGCTCTCTCAGCCCCCCTACCGCACATGGTGTCTGTGGTGGGGGGGAAGGGAACGGAGTTAGTAAGCCACTCTCTGAGACTCCTTTGGGTAGTGAAGGGCGGGGTATAAATCCAATCTCCTCCTCCTCCTCTTCTTCTTCTTGTTCAGTTCTTGTTTTGTTTGTGAATGATAAAGGAAATGTCTACAGTCGGGAAGTGGGTGACCACCTCTACTTGAATGCAGATTGTCAACAACCCCAGAGACAGGATCTGAGTAGCTCCTCCCTTCAACTGCTTCCTGAGAAGTTCCCAAAGCACACAGAGAGAGAGAGAGAGAGAGAGACAGAGAGAGAGAGACAGAGAGACAGAGAGACAGAGAGGCAATGTTTGTCTTCCAGCAGTGGCAGATTCCTCCCAGAGTCCCAGTATTCATGACCACCCCTCTTCCCTTGCAACCCCTGGAGGTTCTGACCCACAGTCTGAAAACTTGATAGCTTTTTTTGGTGTTCAGTCGCACAGTCGAGTCTGACTCTTTGCGACCCTATGGACCAGATCATGCCAGGCCTTCCTGTCTTCCGCCATCCTCTGAAGTTTGCTCAACTTCATGTTCGTTGCATCGATGACACTGTCTAACCATCTCCTCCTTTGCCGTCCCCGTCTTCTTTGACCTTCAATCTTTCCCAGCATCAGGGTCTTCTCCAGGGAGTGCTCCCTTCTCATTTGGTGGCCAAAGTATTTGAGCTTCAGTACAAGGCAGTGATCCATGAGGAGGAGAATAACTAGATAGCCCTAAAATAGACAAGTGAAATAAAAACAAGTAATGATCATGAGGGGATCTGTTGGACTATACAAGGCCTATAGTGCATCTATATGAAGAAGATCAGAAGATCACCCTACAAGGGGACAGCTGAAGGACAGCTGAAGGACTGCTAGCTAGCTTAGCTAGAGACTGCCCACAATTTCAAATTATGTCCTTCTTGTCTCCTGATTGGCTCCTTTGGGGACTTCCTGCTCTTGCAGAGCTTCCTTGCTCATCATTCCTCTCACAGCAGTTAGTTAGATAGGTTCTCTCTCTCTCTCTCTCTCTCTCTCTCTCTCTCTCACTCTCACTCTCACTCTCTTTCTCTCTCTGTTCTATCAAAGTTTGTTCTTCTTTAATAAACCAATGTATCTTTCTTTAAACAGCTGTTGCTCCGCTTTTTTGCATATTTAAACTCTGCCAACAAAATGCAAGTGAGATCCACTGACAGCCTGGCTGAAATAGGGTTGCCAGCTCTGGGTTGGGAAATACTTGGAGATTTGGTGGGCGGAGCCTTGGGAGGGTGGGGTTTGGGGAGAGGAGGGGCCTCAGCAGGATATAATGGCATAGAATCCATCCTCCAAGGCAGCCATTTTCTCCAGGGGAAGTGATCTTTGTCATCTGGAGATCAACTGTAATAGCGGGGGGGGGGTGTCTCCAGATACCACCTGGAGGTTGGCAACCCATTTGGCTGCTGGTCTTATCTGAAGCATGTAGGCAGTTTGGCTTCTTCACACACACACACGTAAGGATCTGGGATCTATACTTTGCAACTATAAATCTGGCCCTTGAGGCATCTTGGCTGGGCACCTGAACCGTGTTTTCCTGCTATTTATATCCCAGCATCTGTTCAGTTTTGCATCACTTCTTTCAACATGATGTGACTTCAGGAGAACACTGAGTTTTCTAAGCTGAACAAACTGATTCAAGGGGAGATAGCTTGTTCAGCTGGAATGCAAACAGGGGTGGGCATTCTTTTACAAGTTATTACGTGTGCCTTTCACAATGACTGGGAACATTTCACAGCAAAAGAAGAGGGAGAAGGTTCGTACAGGAACGTGATGTGCAACTGCCCCAATTCTGAGATCCCTGTGAGCTCCAACGCATACATAACTCTTCTGTGTAAGTGGTCTTTCTGGGCCACTTCAGATGATGCAGCAAAAACGCCTAAATAGAACCTCCATGTTGAGAGAGAGTATACCTCTGAATACCAGATGTAGGAAGGGGCAGTGAGAACTGAGAATGCTTTCTGCCTTCATTCTCTACTTGTGAACGTCCCAGAAGCTCTTGGCCAGTCACTCTTAGAAACGAGGGGCTGCAAAATCAACTCTCGGTCTGGAATAACTGTGTTCTTCTTGTGATCTTAATTCTGTAGTCTGGAGATGAGCTGTAACTCTGGGGGGATCCCCAGATCCTACCTGGAGGCTGTCATCCCTACATGAAAGAGTGGAGAATCAAACCTGATTCTCCAGATGTTGAGTCCACCACTGTTAACTGCTACGCCACACAGGTCCTCAAAGCAAGCTGTGTACTTGGTCATTGTGAACACACAGAAGTATATTGTGCCTCTGAATACTGCCTGCAAAGTCAATGACTTGAGATCCAGTGAGCTCTGTGAGCGTGCCTAATACACTCACACACTTTGCCAGTTTTTATTTACTTTTGCAGCTTCTCTCACTGTGTTGGATTCCAGCCATTACCATCAGGAGTAGTTCCTTGGGGTGGGTATGTGCTGTGATAAGGAGCTAGATAAGCCTTGATACATGAGTGGAAGTCTGCCTTGAAATTGTGTGGGCCTCGGCCAGTATTTTAAGATATGCACAGCAGTGATTTGCAGTTTTACCACGTGGGTAGCTTTTACAAGTTCACTGAAGAAGAAGAAGATGAAGAGATTGGATTTTTACCCCGCCCTTCACTACCCAAAGGTGTCTCAGAGCAGCTTACGAACTCCTTTCCCTTCCCCTCCCCACAACAGGCACCCTGTGAGGTAAAAGAAGAAGAGGAGATTGGATTTATACCCCACCCTTCACTATGCAAAGGTGTCTCAGAGTGGCTTGCAAACTCCTTTCCCTTCCCCTACCCACAACAGGCACCCTGTGAGGTGGGCGGGGCTGAGAGAACTCTTGACAGAAACTGCTCTTTTTCAAGAACAGCTCTTGTCAGAACTACGGCTTGCCCAAGGCCACCCAGCCAGGTGCAAGTGGAGGAGTGGGGAATCAAACCCGGTTCTCCCAGATTAGAGTCCGCGCACTTAACCACTACACCAAACTGAAATGAAAAGTCACCTCAGGACGTGTCTTCCGCTTTAAAAAATGGTCCTGTGAACTATGTGTTGTTGTTTTTTAAAAAATTATTTATTTTAATGTCTTCTCAAAGAACAATACCACCAATATCAAAAAAGGCTCATAAAAATACATAGTTTGTTGGCAGCATGTGGAGAAACATTAGAAAAACTGGGCACTGAAACACATCAGCAAAGGCTCTTCAAATTGCTCTTTAACCATGTTGACGGAAGGCGACTTTGTCGCCAGGAGCTACCCAAGAAATAGCTCAAAAAGAAATAGATCTCCTACGTGGAGATTATCTGTCACGTTCTGCATTGAGGGATGCCAATCTCCAGGTGGGACCTGGGGATCCTCCAGAATTTCAGCTCATCCCCAGACTAAAGAGATTAATTTCCCTGGAGGAAACAGATCCTTTGGAGGGTGAATTCCGCGGCATTGTACCCCACCAAGATCCCTGTCCTCCCCAGGGTCCGTCTCCAAATCTCCAGGAGTTTCCCTACCTGGACCTGGCAACCCTATCAGGCTTCCCACCCCCCGCCAGTGGCCAATGGGGTCTTGGTAACCCTCTCTGCAATCCCAGGAGACTGATCTCTAGTTTGGAAGACAAGCAACACGCCTGCGCATTCATGGGCTGTGTACTACCTCTCCTGAGCGTTTCAAAACCTTGGGCCTCACCCTCGCCGAAAATGATTCACTGTTATAAAAGCAGTAGGCGAGACTCGTTAGAAAATGCTTGCGATAAGATTACACAGAGCTTCCGAGGTGGGAATAATATGTTCTCCTGGAACATTGCAGTAGCCGTTGCCGTTTAGAAATGCCCTGGCTTTTAATATGCTATGATGCAATTGGGAAATGGAGATATTTTCCCCCGTGCGGGATTATGAAAATTGGAGGTACCGACATTTACCCTAAGGCCTGTGCATGTATACACATAGCATGAATATAGATGTGTATGTAAATGTGGGCTCTGGAAATGTACTCCAATCAAGGATCGTGCAGACTTATGTCCTGGGGGGTGCCAGCCTAAAGGTGGGGGTCTCCCTGAATTACAGCTCGTCTGCAGACTACAGAGATCAGCTCCCCTGGAGAAAGTGGATGCTTTGGACGGTGGATTCCATGGCACTGCACCCCACTGAGGTCCCTGTCCTCCCCAGGATCCACCCCGGAATCTCCAGGAATTTCTCAAACTGGAGCTCTCAACCCTACCCCCACCCCCAGTTGGCAACCCCCAGTTATGTCTGTCTGCCGCCAGAGATGGCTGTGGAAAGTGCCGACACGCTGCTGTGTTCGATGTCACGAGGTCACTCGCTGCTGTCCCTGGAACAGTTTTTCAGTTAAAAAGAATGGTGTGTGTCTTTTAAATAATAAATAGCAAAACAACATTTGGTGGAATTCAGCTGTGTTTTTTAAAAAAAGAAAGAAAGAAAGAAAGGTGAACTGTCCTTCTAAAGCATCGTTGGCGGGGCAAGGTCCCCACTAATGTTCCCACTAAGCTGTGGGGTCTTGTGAGCAAAAATTCTACTTTGTGAGCTCCTGGCATTAAAGTTGTGAGCGAACGATTTGGCTCCTGCATAAATTAGTTTGCTCTGGAGCCCTCCTTCCTAAGCTAAGACAAAAATGTGTGAGCTGTAGGCTAAAAAACAGTGAGCTAGCTCACACTAACTCAGCTTAGAGGGAACATTGGTCCCCACCAACATCATTAAGTATGTCTTTAATTTCAAAGGGTTAACAGATCTGAGTTGGGAAGTACCTGGAGATTTTTGGGGCGGAGGCTGAGGAGGGCGGGGTTTGGGGAGGGGAGGGACCTTGGCAGGGTATAATGTCATAGAATACACCTTCCAAAGCAGCCGTTTTCTCCAGGGGAAATGATGTCTGTTGCCTGGAGATCAATTGTCATACCAGGAGATCAGTAACCAAGACCTGGAAGTTGGCAACCTCAGTAATTTGCCTTGTGGAGGCTGGGGGGGAGGGGGAACAGGGCTTGCTCAGAGGGGAAAGGTGTGGTGCAACTCCTGATTTAAGGATCTGGGTGCATTTACCATACACAGAACAAAGTGTACAGAAATATATGTAAAAATACTGTTTCCCCTTCGAATCACTAGCCAAGTTTTAATATTTAACACAGAGATAATCAAGCTGCATCTTTATAGAAATCCCGAGGATGCATTTACCATATACAGAACAAAATGTACAGACAATATATTTAAAAATACTGTTTCCTCTTCAAATCACTAGCCAAGTTTTAACATTTAACACAGAGATAATCAAGCTGCATCTTTATAGAAATCCCGAGGATGCATTTACCATATACAGAACAAAATGTACAGACAATATATTTAAAAATACTGTTTCCTCTTCAAATCACTAGCCAAGTTTTAATATTTAACACAGAGATAATCAAACTGCATCTCTATAGAAATTCCGAGATATGGCAGAATACCCGTGTATCATGTAAATTTGAATTATGATGGTGGTGAAGGTTCTACAAGATGTTATGAGGGCAAATCTCTCTCTCCCCCCCCCCCGAATAAAAATAACATATGTATGATTTTTTCAGTGACTACTTAGATCAGTTTGACTAATCTTATGAATACAGAGGACTACCAGCTCTGGGTTGGAAAATCCCTGGATATTTGGGTGGGTGGGGCTTGGGGAGGACAGTGTTTCGGGAGGGGGGTGACTTCAATGGGGTATAGTGCCATAGAATCCACCCTCCAAAGCAGCCATTTTTGCCAGGGGAACTGATCTCTCTTGTCTGGAAATCAATTGGAATAGTGGGAAATCTCCAGGTGTCACAATGATGCTGGCAGTTTTATGAATACAGCTCCCCCCCCCCAACTATTAATGTCCAGTGTTTATTCATTTTGGTGCTGATAAAGACTGAAACAGTTCTAACACCTGACCTTAAAAACTCTGTATTATTTAGTTTTTCAAAAAGTAAAGCCTAGCTCAGAACAGATGTATAGTAATAAACTTATCTCATTATGTCAAATGATTAAACACCAGATTCTTTTCTTCCCCCCCCCCCTCTCTCTCTCTCTCTTTTGCATTTAAATATACAATATTTTCCATTAGGGAGGTCACTTGACTGATAACAATTTCCCTACTGTTAAGTTTATTTCTATTTCTATTTGTCAAAAGCTAATGGGGGAAAATAATAGAACCTAATCGAGACACAAAGCAAACACATGGAAGGCCCCACAATGTTTCGGTTAATGAGCAGTACATGTTGTATTGATTTCAAATTCATAATGAATATCATTTGTCAATGGCAATTAATAGACAGGCTAAGATGTCAGACGCAGGTCTACACAGTTTAAAGAGCTGGTTTAGAAAATGTATCAGAAGATGCAAATGGTTGCATCAAAAGCCATTTTGAATCAGTTCAGTTATTCTCCTCTTCTACCAGTCCATAGTTCTGCTTTTGGGAGAGTTCTCTCCAGGTCTTTAACTACGGATATTTCAGATATCATCTAACAAAACCCAGGTAATGGTTTTCCTCAGGCTCAGACTAACCAAAATACCACAAAAACTAGGGATGCCAGCTTCCAGGTGGGATCTGGGGATCCCCTGGAATTATAGTTTGTCTCCAGACTACAGAGATTAGTTCTCCTGAAGAAAAGGGATGCTTTGGAGGATGGAGTCTATAGCCTCCTGCTCCACTGAGGTCCCTGTCCTCCCCAGGCTCCATCTGCAAATCTCCAGCAGTTTCCCAACCTGGATCTGGCAACCCTACACATTTTCAGGTGCTCCAGAATACTTCATTGGGCTGGACGGAAGGATGAAGGTGCAGGCCATGATTTAAGGCCTCTTGTCTGCATCCTGGGCATGATACCCAAGCAGATCTGAATAGATAAAGTGGAGCTGGGGGGAGTTGCTATCGTACAGCCTAGGGCTGCCAGCCTCCAGGTGGGACCTGGGGATCTCCCGCTTTTACAACTGATCTCCAGCTGACAGAGATCAGCTCCCCTGGAGAAAATGGCTGCTTTGGAGGGAGGACTCTATGGCATTGGACCATGCTGAGGCCCCTCCCCTCCCCAAGCCCCGCCCTCTCCCGGATCCATCCCCCCCCCCAAAGTCTCCATGTATTTTCTGACCCAGACCTGGCAACCCTAGTACAGTCCTATATTTTATTTTTATTTTGGGATTTTTATTCCGCCCTCCCCAAAGTAGGGTTGCCAAGTCTTTTAAACGTACCGGCGGGGGAGGCTCCGTCCCATCCGGGAGCTGGCTCGGTGTGTGCGCGCGCGCTTGCCGCCGCGACGTCACCAGAAGTGATGTCAGACGTTGCTGACGTTGGGGGCGTGGCCGAGCTCGTCGGGGGGGAACATATGGTTCCCCCCCCAACGAGCTCAGCCACGCCCCCAACATCAGCAACGTGGCCGCGTCTCCTCCGGTGACGCAGCTTCGGGGGCGGGGTTCCCCCGGGCCCCGATTCCGCCAGAGCGGAAATAGGGGCTCCGAAGTGGGGGAATCCCCGCCCCCCCGGCACATTTGGCAACCCTACCCCAAAGCGGGCTCAGGGTGGATCACGGGAAACTGAGTCCAAGACTTGTTACAATAAAATCACATTAAAATCATTAAAACAATAAACAATACGATTCACACAGGTAGCAGCAGTTTCATATAAATCTGTTAGGGCAACAGGGTGGAATCAAATGGGCCCTTTCAGCAGACTGGGCACTAGAGCAGGGAGGCCAACTACGACAGAGACCCTCCGCTTCACCCAAAGGCCTAGAAGAACAAAACGGAGGCCGCCAACTGAAAATATAAAAACGAGTTGTTGCTCAAAAGTCCTTATCCCTGAACGCTCAGCAAATTTTACTAGGCATCAGAATAGACCAGAAGGTTGGTAGATCAGCAGTTCGAGACCCAAGTGCCATCTGACGGAGGGAGCTCCTGTCTCTGGCCCCAGCTCCTGCCAACCTAGCAGTTTGAAAGCAAGAAATTGCAAGTAGATTAAGTCGGTACCATGGAGCTGTGGTGGCGCAAGTGGTTAAGACGCTGAACTGCAGGCTGTGGAAGGTCAGTAGTTCGAGACCCGAGTGTGCTGCATGACGGAGTGAGTTCCCGTCTCTAGTTCCAGCTCCTCCCAACCTAGCAATTCGAAAGCAAGAAATTGCAAGTAGATAAATAGGTACCGCTTCGGTGGGAAGGTAACAGTGTTCTGTGCACCTTGGTGTTTAGTCATGCCGGCCACATGACCACGGAAATGTCTTCGGACAGCGCTGGCTCTTCGGCTTTGAAGCGGAGATGAGCACCGCAACCCTAGAGTCGGACTTGACTGGCTTTCGAGCAAGGGAACCTTTACCTTTAATTAGGTACCACTTCAGTGGGAAGGTAACAGCGTTCCGTACACCTCGGTGTTTAGTCATGCCGGCCACATGACCATGGAGAAGTCTTCAGACAGCGCTGGCTCTTTGGCTTGGAAACGAAGGTGAGCACTGCCCCCTAGAGTCGGATTTGACTGGCTTTCGAGCAAGGGAAACTTTTACCTATGTGAAGATACTGTTTTATTTGACTTAAATGAGGAATGAACATACTCCTACTGGACAGTCTCTGATTGGTGTACTGGGGGTAAATGGTTCAGCACGGTAGCACCTCCTTCCCATGGTGTGAAAGGTTATGGCAGCATAGGACTGCACAGCTGCACAGAATATTGTGTCAGAAACAACTGAACTTCACCAGCAGTTCCCAAGTTATGCCACAACAATCTAGAAATGGACATCGGGGTGTAGGGCTCGAATGCAGAATTGTATGTGACATGTTAGTGATGGCACGCAGTGAACGAGTGACCAGGGACTGAGATTATTAGATTGAAGTCAGGCCTTGGTACACCATAGAGAGCCCAACAGTGCCATCCTCAGTAGGTCTACTCAGAATCCTGTTCAAGTCTATTCCATCCCAAGTCTATTCCAATAGTTGCAGTACAATTTACCCAGTCCCATCTAAGGTATCTTGGGTATCAAAGGCATCCCAGCTAGGGATTTGCAGGCTATCCTCACACAAAAGGGGCCAGCATAATAAACACACACGTGTACATGCCCATATACACTTTGTGCATGCGTAAAGGTAACAGCGTTCCATGCGCCTTGGTGTTTAGTCATGCCGGCCACATGACCACGGAAGCGTCTTCGGACAGCGCTGGCTCTTCGGCTTTTAAACGGAGATGAGCACCGCAACCCCAGAGTCGGACTCGACTGGCTTTCGAGCAAGGGAGACCTTTACCTTTACTTTAAAGGGCTGTCAAGTTGTAACTGACTTATGGCAACCCCAGCAAGGGGTTTCCAAGGCAAGTGAGAAGCAGAGGTGGTTGGCCATGGCCTTCCTCTGCGGAGTCTTCCTTGGCGGTCTCCTTTCCAAGTATTGACCCTGCTTGGCTTCCGAGATCTGACGAGAGCAGGCTATACCACGCCGCCTTCCCTCCCATATACACTTTACGAACCAAATAAAAAACTGTCAGTCTAAAAATGCTTTGTTAAAATGTCCCATAAACATTTCCAGTCTGTAAAGAAGAGCTAGCTGTTATGGTTTCTGGTCAATATTTGTGTAATATTCCGTGCCAGATCACTCCATTTACTGTTTGCTGAGTGAATACATAATAGGGCTAGTGACTCCACATCGTAAAATTCAATGATCTGTGAAAACTCCAACATTTACAATGCCTTTTTTATGTCTCCGTTGTTTTTTATTTGGACACACTGCAAGCTCAAATGCCCATCAGATAAGTAATGATGTTTTATTAGATTTATTCAGTCAGTTTGTGCCTCTGTTTTGCCCATAACTCCCAACTGAAGCTATTATATCTACGGCTAAAAGGGGGGGGGTGTATCTGTTCCAGTGCAAATAGCTGTATTAGAATAATCTTGTTTTAACAATGTGAGAAGTCTCACTAGACCACCAGTGTTAATTTATATCAATACCGGCCAAGTGCCCATAGGGCGCATTCAGAGGAAAGGTCCGGATGCTGCATCAGTTCAAAGCCCAGTTAGACTGTTGCACTTCACTCATCCGTGCTGGAGATGGGAATGCACCCAATGCAGTGCTGTCCCGAGTTCAGTTTTATTTGTACCCATAGACATTTGATCAGGCGTTCGATTAGGAGCCACCACTGATGAAATGAGCCGCCGGAATACGCCATGGCCCTTTGAAATACCATTGGACATTGCCTTCCATCAGAGGACTGTATACTAAATGCCGCCATCGTTTGTACTGTTTTTATTGTAATTTATGCTGCTTGTGGAAATTTTAGTGTATTTATTGTTTACTGTATTTTAATGCTTGTTAGCCGCCTTGAGCCAGTTCATCCAGCAAGACGGGATAGAAATCGAAATAATAAATAAATATAATAAATATAAATAATTAAATATGTAGGGAGCTAAGTTGTTGCTAGGAGCTGCGGTGGCTCAAGTGGTTAAGACGCTGAACTGCAGGCTGGGGAAGGTCGGTAGTTCAGCAGTTCGAGACCTGAGTGTGCTGCATGACAGAGTGAGCGCCTGTCTCTGGCCCCAGCTCCTGCCAACCTAGCAGTTCGAAAGCAAGAAATTGCAAGTAGATAAATAGGTACCGCTTCGGTGGGAAGGTAACAGTGCTCCGTGCGCCTTGGTGCTTAGTCATGCCGGCCACATGACCACGGAAACGTCTTCAGACAGCGCTGGCTCTTCGGCTTTGAAACGGAGATGAGCACCGCAACCCTAGAGTCGGATTCAACTGGCTTTCGAGCAAGGGAACCTTTACCTTTACCTTTAAGTTGTTGCTGCCACCACTTTGGCATGAGTCTGTTTGGGAGGGCCTGGAGCACCCACCACTTCCCTGTTATACTCTCCTTTTCCGTTATACTCTCTTTCCCCTTATAAGTGAGTAGGGTTGCCAGATCCCCAGTTTGGTGGAGGTTGTCTGATTTGGAGGGGCTCCTTCCTGCCCCCAAGAGCAACCACCTGGCCTCCTCCCCACCTCTTCTGGGAAGGGGTGAGGGCCGCACGCCTGCGCTCTAAGCCCCAAATTCGCCAAATTATCTGCGTTAACTACTCCAAAGTATAGAAGGGCTTTTATGCTAGCGTGCCTGAATGCCCTATCTTCAGCAGTGACGCCAGGAAGATTCAGTGAAATTCCATATTCAGATAGGCTCTGAAATTGTGGCAGACAACAAAGTTACGCAAGAAGTACTGAGTGACTTCACTGAAAAGTCAGCCACAAATCAAAACACTGGCAGCCTTATGAATAATGTCCATTATGGCTACTAGCAGGACGTTTCAGATCATCTTCAGAGAGATGTTATGATTTTATTCAAATGCAAGGTGTGCTTCTTTCTTTTCTTCTTTCTTTTCTTCTTTCTTTTCTTCCTTCCTTCCTTCCTTCCTTCCTTCCTTCCTTCCTTCCTTCCTTCCTTCCTTCCTTCCTTCTTTCTTTCTTTCTTTCTTTCTTTCTTTCTTTCTTTCTTTCTTTCTTTCTTTCTTTCTTTCTTTCTTTCTACAAAGTCACCTGAAATAACGGCTGCCCTACAGCTGGAATTAGCATAATCCTTATGCATGTGTAGTTTTAGGAACTCTAGTGCAAACTGGTTCCGCAGGCTTCATGGCTGTTTGGCACAAACCAAACAGACCAAGTGATTGGTACACACCTGGTCACCACATTTGAACGCGTTACGTTCAACAGCTGACCGTATTCACAACTTTGCAGCATCCCTAGTCCTCCTCCTCCTCCTCTTCTTCTTCTTCTTCTTCTTCTTCTTCTTCTTCTTCTTCTTCTTCTTCTTCTTCTTCTTCTTCTTCTTCTTCTTCTTCTTCAATTTAAAACAAACTTAAATTAAAATTAAGTTAGCTAAAGACGGTGACGTATATACATCTTGCATGGATGCTGAGCTACTATGGACCCTTCTTGTGCTATCTATGTATAAAACAAATGGGGCACAGGGCAAAATGTCATGTAGCAGTAAAATCATCCATAACCAAGGGCACCATTTTAGGGAGCAGAAGAACAGTTACAAGATGCACAGCAAAGTTCAGTGCAAAAAAAACGAGCCATGCATTGTAAGAGCATTTGTTGCAGTTGCACCATGATACCCTGTAATAACTGGAATATATGTACACTTAAGTAGTCACAGGGCTTTTTTTGTGGAAAAAGCCCAGCAAGAACTCATTAGCATAATAGGCCACACCCAACAGCAGAAACATATTAGCATATTGGGCCACACCCCTGACATCACAGCTCATTAGCATATTAGGCCACACCCCCATGCCTTCCCTTGGCTTGCCTGGGTGTCCCGCGGCTGCGGGGAGTCAAGGCAAGCCAGCCCTCGGCTTACCGGGGTGCCCCGCGGTTGCAGGGAGCCCGGGCAAGCCGGCCCTTGGACAGGCCAGGGACGGCACGGGGAGGCATTTACATGCCTCCCTGATCCTTCCAGAGGCCTCTCTGGCCTGCCCATCCTAGAGTCGCTGGGGGGGGGTGTCACTCTCCAGGCCTTCCCTCTGTAGCCACGCACACGGAGGTTTTGGCTGTAGTGGGCGTGGCCAACTCTGAAGCCAGCCGAAACTCCATTCCTGTGCGTTCCTGCCCAAAAATAGCCCTGATTAGTCATCACTTGTGTTTTGAACCTTGTGTAAAAGCCTACATTGGGCTAACTGAGTGGAATTTGGAATTTTTATGCAACTCTATACTTTCCCCACCCCCTCCTTTTCCCTTTCCCCCTTTCTATATATAAACTAATAAAACTCTATTTTTTAAAAAAGAAGAATTTGAGTTGAGGTTGGGGGCTTTTCTGCTTTCGCATTTTCCTCGCTTGTGTGTTTCTGTTGCTTTGGGTTTGCTTGTTTGTTTTTGTGGTCACATAAATATTACACTGGTTTACAGTCAGTGTATCTTCCTGCAGATTTACACTGCAGGTTTTTATGCTGGACATAAATCAGTGTAATATCAAATCGACCACTGGGGGGGGGGGACAAGTGCAGAACAGGAGGGGAAAAACCCAAAGGAACAGGAACACACAAGCAAGGAAACTGAGAATGTGGAAGAGTCCTGGATTAGGAAGAGGGAATATGATGTCTCCTCAGTCATCATTTAGCTGTTAAGAGCTGAGACCTCCAGGGGTCATTTCATAGAAAAAGAGGTGCAGGAGCTCATTAGCATAACTCATTAGCATAACATTTGCATATGCCACACCCCCTGACGTCACTGGAAGGGTGTCAGAAGGCAACACCCGCCACTCAGGTTCCATTGGACTGTTTTGGATTGCTAGCTATTGGGGGGGGGGACGTGCAGATCTGCCCTTGCAGAGGAGGGGGAGCTTGTACCTGAATAAAACTTGCTCTTAAAGGTGCCACTGGACTGTTTAGGACCAGGGGGCCGGGGGGGGGCTCTGCAACTTACCTGGCTGCTTCTTGCTCTGACTGAGGGCTGCTGGGAGCAGGGTGTGTGGCTTGTTGCATGTGCCCGCCCCCTGGGCTCTTTACTGCCGGAGCTCCGCTCCTGTGCACTCCCTGCAGGAAATGACCCCTGGAGACCTCCAAGGAGAAATCCACTTGTAGGGATGGAATTATCCATGGCTACCTGACCCTGGTTGCTAATCAGCACATTTCTGGAAAGAACTGTTTCCTCTGGGAGCAAAGTTTTATTTATTTGTTTGTTGGATTTCTATACCGCCCTCCCAAAGGCTCAGGGCGGTTCACAGGCGGCAAAGTGCTGCAGAAGATTAGTAGCAGCATACCTGTTTCAATGAAGCACCTTGTGTGCATTGTTCTGGGGGCTAAACTTCACAGAAGGGGGCTGAGGGAATCCTTGGTGGGCCGTGGTGGCTCTCAGTGGCCCAGACCACGGCCAGACTGAAGTGAATTGGAGCCACAAAATTCCCCTTAAAAACTGCCCTCTGCAGTTCTTCTTGTAGCAGGGATTTTGTTCTCCGGACACTCAAATATTTGTCAGATATATGATAAATATTTGAAATTTGTGTTCAGTACCCAGTGATATAGCAGTATTTGCTATATGGTCGTTCGTTTGTTTTTACAGTATTTGATAGTTTGTGTGCCATCGTATCAGTTAGCTGATAATCAAGGGTGTGCCAGGATGGTTTTTAAACTTTCTGCACTCAGAGAACAAAGTGTCCACGTTGACTTGCCTACCAAAAAGTCCTGTGCACTGCAAACGGGGTTGTCAGGTGTCCCCCCCGGTCACCGACGGGATGGAGGGGTGGTGCTTCCCGATCCAGGCTAGGAAACTCCTGGAGATTTGGGGATGGAGCCTGGGGAGGACAGGGACCTCAGTGGGGCACAGTGCCACAGAGTCCACCCTCCAAAGGCTTTAAGTCTAGGGGATCCCCATGTTCCACCTGGAGGCTGGCATCCCAAAATGGCAGAATATTCTAGGGCACTTTTTACGGAATGCAGAGCAGCACTGGGCTTTACCACTGAAGTGAGACTGTGCTCTAAAGCACACCCAGCCCTTGTTTTCCCCTTGCAGAGAAAGATCAGTGAAGTTGAGGAAGATCAGTGATGTTAAGGAAGATCAGTGATGTTGAGGAAGATCAGTGATGGTGAGCCACTGACCCATAGCTAACATGGGGCCCATAGGGTCCGGTCCCCTAGTGTTTATTCTGGGCCCCCTCCCCTGGGCTGCCCCCAAAGTGCTCTAACGTACCACCTGCACTGTACTTTCATTTAATTAGCTGGCAGGCCCCCTCCCAAAAATTCCCTAGCTACGGGGCTGGTGAGCCAGTTGTCTTCCAGGGAAGCTTAATGACTATTGTCCTTCAAGAACCCCTCATAGGCTTCAAAAGAAGCCAGGTCTTCTTCAGATAGTCTGAGAAGCTCATAAAATTCCCCACTGCTAACATCTTTTCTGTCTTTCCACTCACTGGCACAGCAGATCAAAATGGTTGCAAAAGGGGTAGCCGTATTAGTCTGTTATGCCAAAATAAAACAAAAGTCCACTGGCACTTTAAAGACTGACAACATTTACTTCAGGATGAGTTTTCATGAGTCACAGTTCGTGTCCTTGGATGAAGAAGAAGAGCAGAGGAAGTATAGGTTCTTTTCACCACCTTAAAGGTAAAGGTAAAGGTTCCCTTGCTCGAAAGCCAGTCGAATCCAACTCTAGGGTTGCGGTGCTCATCTCCGTTTCAAAGCTGAAGAGCCAGCGCTGTCCGAAGACGTTTCCGTGGTCATGTGGCCGGCATGACTAAACACCAAGGCGCACGGAACGCTGTTACCTTCCCACCGAAGTGGTCCCTATTTATCTACTTGCAATTTCTTGCTTTCGAACTACTAGGTTGGAAGGAGCTGGAACTAGAGACGGGAGCTCACTCCATCATGCGGCACACTCGGGTCTCGAACTGCTGAACTACCGACCTTCCACAGCCTGCAGTTCAGCGTCTTAACCACTTGAGCCACCGCAGCTCCTTCACTACCTTAAGCAGTCTCAAAGTGGCTGATAATCTCCTTCCCTTCCCCTCTGCACAACAGGCACCTTGTGAGGTAGGTGGGGCTGAGAGAGTTCTGAGAGAACTGTGACTGGCCCAAGGTCATCCAGCCGGCTTCATGCGGAAGAGGAGTGGGGAATCAAACCAGGTTCTCCAGATTAGAGTCCACTGCTCTTCACCACACTGGAAATCTGATCAAAAGCTCATATTGAAATAAGTGCTTCTGGTCTTTAAGGTGCCGCTGGTCTCCTGTTTTATATTATATCTAAATATGTTTGGTTGCATATTTCTTTTTTTTTTTGCTTCACTGCCTGTGAAGTTCCATAAAACAAATTTGATATTTATGTGCATATCTCCCGATGCAGTGTCCAAACAGATAGAAGCCGTGGGTTATGTAGCCTGAGCGGCAGTGGTTGATTTCAAAGGCCAGTGTTTCATGCCTCCAAATTCCCCCAACCGAAGCAAGCCCACACACACTCATTTTTAACCTTCAGGAACATTACATGTCAGCGCATGCAGTGTTCATTCTGGCAAACATTTATAAATTGATTGAATAGCAAAATAAAATAAGTATGAGGGCGGGGGGGGGGGGGGGGGGGAAGATTCTAAAGAGAGGAGCAGAAAAGCAGAAGAACAGAAGGCCTACGGTTAGACAATAACAGAAAATGTTGGTGTGATCCTAAGTAGAGTTGCACACTTCTAAACCCATTCACTTCAGTGGGCTTAGAAAGAAGCAGGGGTCATTTCCTGCCGGAGCGCACAGGAGTGGAGCTCTGGCTGTAAAGAGCCCAGGGGGCGGGCACATGCAACAAGCCCCACCCCCTGCTCCCAGCAGCCCTCAGTCAGAGCAAGAAGCAGCCAGGTAAGTTGCAGAGCTCCCCCTGGCCCCCGGTCCTAAACAGTCCAGTGGCACCTTTAAGACCAAGTTTTATTCAGGTACAAGCTCTCCCTCCTCTGCGAGGACAGATCTGCACATTCTCCCCCCCCCCCAGTAGCAAACAGTCCAGTGGAGCCTGAGCGGTGGGTGTTGCCTTCTGACACACTACTGGTGATGTCAGGGGGTGTGGCATATGCAAATAAGTTGTGCTAATGAGTTATGCTAATGAGCTCCTGCACCTCTTTTTCTACAAAATGACCCCTGGAAAGAAGGCCATTTAGGAGGGCACTGTAAAGACAGCCAGGAACCGGGACAGTTAATTCATCCCTTAGAAAACCAGCTTGAAAGGAATCTGGTATTCTGTATTTGACTCTTATTCAACTGGCTTGCAATAATATTTAACATGGATTATCTTCACTATATGATGCAGAGCTAGGGGGAAATAAGAGTATATCGCCATGAGCTCTCATATTTTGTAGTATTTAAGATCTGACAGTATTTGATCGCTGTGATGAAATAATATTTTATTCGATAGCTGCGATAATGGTAGGCAGCATTTGATGACTGAAATACCAATAAGGCTAAAAGTATTGCAATTGTGATGTAATGTGCTATTCAGAATGCAAATGCAACTTTTGAAATTTGTTTGTCAGACTTTGCATAGCAGGTTTGA
Organism: Gekko japonicus; assembly: GCF_001447785.1. Classification (NCBI taxonomy): domain Eukaryota; kingdom Metazoa; phylum Chordata; class Lepidosauria; order Squamata; family Gekkonidae; genus Gekko; species Gekko japonicus. The sequence continues at coordinate 46,448 of NW_015175433.1, forward strand.
AATGCTTGTGAATGCATGTTTCAGCTCTAGATTACGTGGTGTATGTTACTTGGGGCCCTGTTGCCCTAGGAGGCCCCTATTGTGCTTTTATGAACTCATAAGTTATGAGAACCTGAACTCTGCTAGCTAAGTGCAAAAGAGACTGAACTGCCAAGTGGCGCCAAGTCATGCCAGTTATAGGCACACATAACCTGAAGAAGAAAGCCTTCCTGTGAAATGTTGTGCTTGTGATTCCTGTATGCCACTACCCGCTCCCCTGCAGCGAGATGGATCAGTTCCCCAGCCATGCATAGCATTGGAAAGCAAGGCTGCTGCCAGGCCAAGCCAGAAAATAGGGGACCTAGACTCCATGAAGAGTCTCCCTTCACACACACAGGCAACATGTGTATTCCCACCAGGGCTATTTTGGGGCAGGAACGCACAGGAACGGAGTTCCGGCTGGCTCCCAAGTTGGCCACGCCCAGCAGGAACTCATTAGGATTCGCTACATTAGGGGTGTGTGGCCTAACATGCAAAGGAGTTCCTGCTCCAAAAAAAGCCCTGGGTTTTGTCAACAAACAAGGTAAAGAGAATAAGAAGCAAAAGGTGGGTGTGGCTGGGTGACCACACTTCTGGTAACACGGGGGTGTGGCCTAATATGCTAATGAACTGTGCTGTCAGGGGTGTGGCCTAATATGCGAATGAGTTCCTGCTGTTGGGTATGGCCTATTAAGCTAATGAGTTCCTGCTGGGCTTTTTCTACCAAAAAAGCCCTGATTCCCACCTAAGACATCATCCAGTCGAAACGGCAGACGTGAGTCACCAAGAGAACCATGCTTCTGGCCAGCAGAAGACATAATCCCATCGGGTGCCATTGTTTAACCTAGTTTCCCATTAGATTCAACACTGCCCACTCCTGTGGACCTTGGGCCCCAGCACCAGTCAGCATATTTCTGGGGACGGACTACCAGGAGGTGTGCCAAGAGAGGTGGCTAAGCTTGGCCCACCCCTCAACTCCTAATAAAAGACAGCAGCCAGCACCAGCTCGCTCGCTCTCTTGATTGCTTTCACCCTTGCTCTTCCCCTCCCTCTCTCTTGACCCCCCTCCTTCCCTCACCCTAAACTCCCGACTCTTGGTGTGTGCAGCCAAAGTCTCCTCATTGGTTCAGGACACGACCCCCAGCCCCTCATTTTTCCTGAGGCTCACTCCATCTTGCCCAGGACAGGTAAAGTATTCAACGAAACATCCTGCTAAAGCGAATGTGCTATTGTCCTTTATCTATATTTCCTAGAAACTGTGTAAGTGTGTGTACGCCTGTGTTATTGTATGCTTGAAATATATTTAGTAAACAAAATCATCTGACATCAGTCTCAGCGTCTATTTGGTGGGTCTGGAGGACTCTGCACCCCTGTACACATTGATGCTTGCCTCCGTATTGGCCTATTGCCTGATTTAAGCTCATCACTCCCCATATTAAAGAACGATTCAAGGCAATTTGGCTAACACCCTAATCGAAAGGATAAAACTCCACAACCATTCTGTTTCTGATACTAATAGTGAGTGTCCTGGCCTGGATGGCCCAGGTTAGCCTGATCTCATTAGATCTCAGAAGCTAAGCAGGGTCGGCCCTGGTTGGTACTTGGATGGGAGACCACCAAGGAAGTCCAAGACTGCTACCCAGAGGTTGTCAATGGCAAACCACCTCTGTCATCTCTTGCCTTAAAGAAGAAGAAGAAGAGAAGAGACTGGATTTATATCCTACTCTTCACTACCCGAAGGAGTCTCAGAGCGGCTTACAATCTCCTTTCCCTTCCTCTCCCCACAACAGACACCCCGTGAGCAGTGTTCCCTCTAAGCTGAGTTAGTGTGAGCCAGCTCACAGTTTTTTAGCCTCCGGTTCACAGATTTTTATCTCAGCTCAGGAAGGAGGGCTCCAGAGCAAACAAGTTCATGCAGCAGCCAAATCGCTCACTCACAACTCTAATGCCAGTAGCTCACAAGGTAGAATTTTTGCTCACAAGACTCCACAGCTTAGAGGGAACATTGCCCGTGAGGTAGGTGGGGCTGAGAGAGCTCTGAGGAACTGCTTCTGAGAGAACTTGTGACTGACCCAAGGTCACACCAGCAGCTGCACGTGGAGGAGTGGGGAATCAAGCCCGGTTCTCCCAGATCAGAGTCCGCGCTCCTAACCACTACAACCAGACTGGCTCTGTGGAGTCACCATAAGACCGCTGTGACTTGAGGGCACTTTCCTTCACCAATAGTGAGTGAAGTCAGGATCCATCAAAACTGGTATGGGTTTTGCCTTGGATTTCAGAGACCTGTGGATCACTTTCAGCATGACAACTTGCAATACTGTGATGGTGTTCTTGTCTGGTTTACAGTGGGGGTGGGGGACTAATAGATGATGGCTTAACCTCCTCCTAAGCAAATGTCAAGCATTGCAAACAGCTTTCGAATGCAGGGTCTTCTACATGTGATTGCAGAGTTTTGGCACTAATTTTAGATCTGGTGGGCAGAACCGAGTGTTTCAGAGTGGCGCGTCTAGATTTCATCTGTGAAAACTCAAATGCTTCCATCAGTAGAAGAGATTAAGCTGGGAATCTAGAGCAATAATATTCAGAGACCTCCATTCTGACTGGCATAAATGCTGCTGTCACGGAGAGTAGTCCATGCCCAAAATCTTCAGTTCAGTTGTAGAATATATGGTGAAAGTTATCCACAGTTGCTTTTCATGGCTTCATACAAGAATAAGGTAAAGGTAAAGGTTCCCTTGCTCAAAAGCCAGTCGAGTCCGACTCTAGGGTTGCGGTGCTCATCTCCGTTTCAAAGCCGAAGAGCCAGCACTGTCCGAAGATGTTTTCCGTGGTCATGTGGCCGGCATGACTTAACACCAAGGCGCACGGAACGCTGTTACCTTCCCACCAAAGTGGTACCTATTTATCTACTTGCAATTTCTTGCTTTCAAACTGCTAGGCTGGTAGGAGCTGGAACTAGAGACGGGAGCTCACTCCGTCATGCGGCACACTTGGGTCTCGAACTGCTGAACTACCGACCTTCCACAGCCTGCAGTTCAGCGTCTTAACCACTTGAGCCACCACAGCTCCTCATGCAAGAATAGTTGTTCATATTTTCCAGAAACTGAGACTTTAAAACAGGACCATCTATTATCTAATGCAGAACAACGTTGGAGTCCAAGTGGCACCTTTAAGACCAACAAAGTTTGATCCTGGGTATAAGCTTTTGTGAGCATGCACGCTTCTTCAGATACACTTATCTGAAGAAGTGCGTATACACACGAAAGCTTAGACCCAGAATTAAACGTTGGTGGTCTTAAAGGTACCACTGAACTCAGACTTTGTTCTATCATCTCATGCAGACTAAACAAAAACAGATGATATCGATCTTTGTCTCCTGTTCCATTTCTATGATCGTTACAGGCAAGACACTGGAATGAACTCCTTAAGAGCAATACTATCTTATGGTACTGCTGTCCTCTTGTGGCTTGGATGAATACATGGCTTTTGCACTATGGGAGGTTTCGAGGCAGTAAGAGGAGGGCATGTCCCTGATACATTTCCACCCACTGCTTATCTGGAGTGTAAAGAAATGCATTTTTCCTGGGAGGTTTGAAAGGAACAAAACCTCCACTTTGCATTTTAAAGGATTTTTCTTGTCTCTAGGTGGAAAATAGGCAGGAAGGGGAGGAGGCAGCCCAACAGCTTTCTAGCTTACCTCCATACAAATGCTAATAGATCTAGCAGGAGAGATACTGGGTGGGTCAAGCTCTCCCCCTTCCCCAAGCAGGGAACAGAGATTTGGAGGAATAGAATACTTGATAGTCTGCAGGAAAGAGTTTCCTGAAGATTATTAGTTGTAGTAGATTTTTCGGACAGCCTGGGAAATCTACAACAACTAATGAACTCCGGCCATGAAAGCCTTCCTGAATATCTCCAGGAAATGCCTCTTTGACTTGGCATGACTGGGTCAGTGGGAGGAGAAACAGATACAATAAAAACTCCTTGCAACAGGAAGGAGCTCTCTTTCCTTGGGGTGCTCTGTCCATGAATACACAGACCTCTCCTCCGAGAAGCCAGCCATTTTGACCATGTGCTCACCTGGAGAGCTAGAAGGAGGATCTTCAAGGTAAGTGACACCCTGCAGAGATTTAGATCTCCTAAGCTGAAAAGGCTGTCCCATTTTCTAACATCTGATGGGGCATGTATAGAGAGAGGAACAGAGGATTTGCATTTCCCACATTTCTTTTGGAATCCCTCGCTCAGTTTGGTGCTCTGCTGAAAATATGCTTGTAAACACTTTCTTTTTAATAAACAACATAGACCTCCACCGTCTCAGGCACGCTATTTTAAACGGAATCAGCCACGTCCGGTCTGCCCCATTTCACCCCGCAACCAATGGCCAGGCTGAACGCATGGTCCGGACAACGAAGGACGCCCTCCGCTGCCTGGACTCCTCGGACTGGGACTATAAGCTGGCTGCTTTCCTTTTCGGCCAGCGAACTATGCCCCACACCACTATGGGGTGCAGTCCGGCAGAGCTACTTCTCGGCCGTCGCCTGATGACCCAGCTGGACCGCCTGCACCCAGACCACGCACCTGTAGAAGCTCCGGCCATGGAGTCCCACAAGGCAGCCAGGGGATTCTTTCCGGAGGATCCCATATACGCAAGGAACTACACCCGGGGGGCTAGTCTGGATTCCGACTCGAGTAATGAAAGTCAAGGGTCCGAGGTCTTACCAGATTGCATGTGAGGACGCAATACTCAAAGATTGCTGCAATAGTGCATACAATACAAATAATTATAAACAATAGTTAGACTCTGATAGCAATAAACTTCATGTTGTTTTAATCTTGGTCTTTCAATGACAGGACGCCATCGGACAATGAGTGATGACGTCAGGGAGAACAGAGGACGAACTTCCTGAGCTACCATTCATTTCGATGTCTCTTTTTCAAACAACGGTTTCCTATCAAGAAATAATTAAAGCTTATAATAGGGAACCTTCCAACCATAATTTCTACATTTCAACAATATTCAAGAAGGAATACATACAGTTCTGCATCCGTGCATAGCGAAATCTAACAGTGGACTCTCTGGAGTTCTATAAATAAAACAGTTTTGTTATAATCATGTTTCAATCTAATCAATTTAAATTACAATGCAAAACATCCAAACCTTTATAAAATGGAATCTTACCAATAATTCCTCAAGAGCTCTTAACTACATACATTGTTTCCCATATATTACCAAAAACATGTCATGTGCTTCTTACATTGATGATGCCAACTTACCATACATACTGCTTATAATAAATACAGTTAATGATGCCAACTTACCATACACACTGCTTGTAATAAATACAGTTTCATTCTGCACTGCTTTGTCTGTATACTGATTTTATATGTTATTAAAGCATCATAGATACTAATACAGAGTAAAGAATCTTATAAGATGCATTCCAACTCCCCGGCTGCTAATAAAGGATCCACTCCTAAGTCTTTACAGAAAACATGACATTTCTAAAGCTACATAGAGCTTTAGGTATGAAGGATCCACTCCTAAGTCTTTACAGAAAACATGACATTTCTAAAGCTGCATTGAGCCCAGCTGGTTGAATTGTGGCTAATTTGAAACACCAATATGCTTCCCTTTGTAGTAGCAACTTGTGTGTATCAGATGAAGTATATGGTTTTGAACGAATCACCTCTAAAGTAACGCATTTAAAATCATCTGGACTGTGGCCAACCTCAGTGAAATGTGGTACAAGGGGTGCCTCTTTATGGGCATGTCTCAATTTAGATCTATGTTCAAGCACACGAGTTCTAAGTGCTCGTGTAGTCTGTCCCACATACTTTAATCCACATCCACATATCATTAAATACACTATTCCTTTGGTGGCACACGTAGAGAAATGCATTATATCTTTTCTGAAACCTAACTCAGGGAAATCTAATGTACCTGTTTCCAACATTAAAGGGCACGCAGCACATTTTTTGCATTTAAAGTGACCCTTGGGTAAGGTGTCATGTTGCTGTCTCGGGAGTATGTCAGCCCTAATGATCTTATCCCGTATGCTCTAGGTCTTCCTGAATCCAATCATGGGGGGATATTGGCATGCCGTGATGTTGTTCAAAATATGCCAATGTTTTAAAACTATCTTTTTAATGTCATATGATCTATTTGTGTAGTCCAAAGCCCAATGCAGTCTGTTGTTCTCACAATGCTCAGACCTACCTTTCAATAGATCTAATCGGTTTCTACGTCTAGCCCTGAATCTGGCAGAATCTATGACCCACGATGGATACCCTCTTTCCTTAAACAACTCACTGAGTCTATCTGACTCTAATTCAAAATCTTCATTGGTGGTTGAATTTCTTTTAACCCTTAGAAACTGTCCATAAGGGAGGTTTACTTTTAAATGGTGAACATGATGCGAATCGAAATGTAGATAGGAATTTCTATCTGTGCTCTTGTTGTAGGGGTGAACAGCTAGCTTGTTATCTCTCACATATACTGTGGTGTCTAGAAAATTTAATTCTGTTGTGCTAGCCACATGAGTAAATTTGATAGACTCATGGACAGTGTTTAACCACTGTACAAACTGGTCTACAACTTCCATTCCCTTGATCAGCATAAACAAATCATCTATGTAACATCTGAAAAATAAAATGTGATCAAAGAAAGGATTGATGCTATTGTTCAATATCCACTCTCCTTCAAACTCACCCATTAATAAATTTGCCACGCTGGGCGCAAAGGCGCTACCCATTGCCACCCCTTTAATTTAAAAATAAAAATCATAACCGAAATGAAAAAAACTTTTTTCAAGGAGGGAGATGGGGGCCCATCGATGCTTCCCCCCCTCCTCCACCCTTGACATGCGTGGTAATGGAACATTAATCTGTTTTAGTGGTTACAAGCGTGGAACAGAACTTACAACGCCCAGTTCAGGCATTGGGTTATTAATCATTATTGTGGAAGATCGACTAGCCCTTTGTAAAGGGTACTTTGCTATATGGCAAATGATGTAAGCTTTTTGATGTCATTAAAAATTAGATGTATAACAAATTCCCAAATGGGAGCCCAGAGCTGCATTGTCCTCCTGTCCTCCATTTTATCCTCACCTTGTGAGGTGGGTCTGGCTGAGAGTGTACCGCCCAGCAACCTTCGATGGCAGGGTAGGGATCTCAGTATTAGAGACACATGACAGATTGCTTAAAAGCTCTCTTATTCCATGTTGCCTGTCATGAAGATAACCTGGCTCAGGGTGTTCCAATTCCCTTTGTTTTTTGGTGCTGCAACTTCCGTAATCATTCTGGGGCTGGTGGCCAGTTTTCAAACATGTAGCATTATTTTCTGAGTTATGCCCGCCACAGAGACCCTTAGCTTCAGTTGCAAATAGTACAGTGTGCTGGTGGTTTGTCTTACCTGGACCAGGGTTTTCCCATGTGTTTCAATTTTGGCCATGGGGCTCCCAAAATCATCCTGAAATTGGCGGCCAATTTTGAGTCTCTTAGCTTTAGTCTCTGATGAGTTATGCCTACCAGCATGGTGTAGTGGTCAAAGGGTAGGACTAGGGTCCGGGAAACCCGGGTTCAAATCCCCACTCATGCCATGGAAGCTTGTCGGGTGTCCTTGGGCCAGTCAGACACTTTCAGCCTAATCTACCTCGCAGGGTTGTTGGGAGGATGAAATGGAGGGCAGGAGAACTGCGTAAGCCACTTTGGGTTCTCATTGGGAAGAAAGGCAGAATATAAATAAATAAAAGACGGACAGACAGGCCAGTCACAGCAGGCCAAATGATTTGTTCGTTTTGTTATGATATTTGGTTCAGATCAGCAGAGGTCATTTCGGGGGGGATCGCGGGGGATCGCAGTTCCCCTGGGTGAGGTATGGGGCGGGGCACATGACGAAACCCCGCCCCCTGCTTCCGGCCGCCCTGCTTCCGGCCCTCATTCAGCCAGGAGGAGGCAGGAGAAGAGGGAGGGTAAGTTGCTTCCTCCCTGCCTCTCCCCACCTCTGCCTGCCTGGGGCCAGGGAGTGTCTTCGCGGGGCTTCTTTGCACTCCCGCCGGCCTTGCAGGTCCACCGCTGGGCCCCTCATGGGGCTCAGCAGTGGAGCTGCAAGGCCGCTGGCGGCGGCCGGGACTGTTGGGGGTGGGGTGTGTGGCCTTATGACACACTTTGAGTGATGTCAGGGGGTGTGGCATATGCTAATGTGTTATGCTAATGAGTTCCCCTAGCTCTTTTTCTACAAAATGACCCCTGTAGATCAGGGTCATATTGGGGACGTGGGCAGATGGAATCTTTGTCTGGGGGCCCATGGTGGCTCTCGGCCTCCCTGTCTCTTGCTGGCCCCCTCTGATGAAAAGGGAAGGAGAAGAAAAGGGAACATTACAGCGGAATCCAAATAGACGGAAATAAGAAATGTATTGTGTACAACCAACTAATGGGATTTCAAAACTTCCTTTTCAGAGCAAAAATGATTGCATAAAACTGTCTCCCGCTATGTGGGTAAGAGAGGTTATGGAGTGAGCAGATTGAAATAAGGACAACAGGGAAGTCGTGTCACGGAGCAGGATAATGGTAACTACCACTCTTGGCCGGCCGCTGGGATGCATTAGTGGCCCCCTTTTTTATACCCTAATATATATTTTTGTAGATATTTTGAAGGACGAATATTCATTTAGCCAAGCATAACTCAAAAGCTAATGGAAGATGAAAAGCCCATGTATGAAAAAGCAACAAAACACCGAGGCTCAGATACACTGATCCCCTTGGATTGGATGTGTTCTTGCTGGATCAGAAGCTCAGACGGTGTGAAGAAAAGAATGACATTTTTTTAGAGCGGGGGGGGCTGGGTGGGTAGATTGACGTTTCCCTAACTGTCTTCAGTTCAAAGGTACCTTTCCCTCTCCCAGGGTACTTTGTGAAGCCAATTCTGCAAGTTTCCAGCCCAGTTAGATGGAACTGGGAAAGGATGTAGTTGGCTTGTACCTGTGAGAGCACCACGTCTTCCCTCTTCTCCTCAGCTTCATGAAACTGTTATGAAACCATTTTTTAAACTGATGTGATTTGGGGAGGGAGAGCAAGGTTTGCTCTTGGGCCTAAAAGTAGATAAATGACATGTATCACTTTAAAAAAATCTGTATTCATTGTTAAGTTCACACAAAAAAAGAGCAATCCAAAAGTAAAGTCATTATAACATTATCGACCGGTAGATACTTCAAGAAAACCTAGGCTAAACCTAAATTTTTGTACAATTTTTGCTCACCCACATAATAACTCATATTGATTGTTGTTGTTCTTCAGTTGTTGTTCTTCAGTTGTTGTTGTTGTTGTCATTCAGTCGCACAGTCGAGTCCAACTCTTTGCGACTCCATGGACCAGCTCCTGCCAGGCCCTCCTGTCTTCCGCCGTCCTCTGAAGTTGGCTCAACTTCATGTTTGTTGCATCTATATGACACTGTCTAACCATCTCATCCTTTGCCGTCCCCGTCTTCTTTGACCTTCAATCTTTCCCAGCATCAGGGTCTTCTTCTCCAGTGAGTGCTCCCTTCTCTTTGGGTGGCCAAAGTATTTGAGCTTCAGTTTCATTATCTGGCCTTCCAGGGAACAGTCAGGGTTGATTTCTTTTAGGATTGACTGATTTGATCTTCTTGCAGTCCAGGGGACTCTCAAGAGTCCTCTCCAGCACCATAGTTCAAAAGTTGCATGTGCCCAAAAGAAATAATACACAAGGAATATTACATTCAAGAAACCAGCGTAAGCAAGCAAACATAGACAGGTAAGATACTTCACATGCTTTAAGCTTTAAACCCAGAGGTCATTTCGGGGGGAATCGCAGGGGATCGCAGTTCCCCCGGGTGAGGTACGGGGGAGCGAGGCACATGACGAAGCCCCGCCCCCTACTTCCGGCCACCCCGCTTCCGGCCCTCATTCAGCCGGGAGGAGGCAGGAGAAGAGGGAGGGTAAGTTGCTTCTTCCCTGCCTCTCCCCACCCCTGCCTGCCTGGGGCCAGGGAGGGCCTTGGCGGGGCTTCCTCGCACTCCCGGGGGTGTGGCCTTATGACACACTTCCAGTGATGTCAGGGGCTGTGGCATATGCTAATGAGTTATGCTAATAAGTTCCCCTAGCTCTTTTTCTATGAAACGACCCCAGTTTAAACCTAGTCATACATTGTCTTATGTGAAAGTGCTTATTATTATTTATTTATTAGTTAGTTTTTTTACCCCGCCCTCCCGGCTGAGGGCGGCTCAGGGCAGCTTACATAAAAGCAGTATATTATAAAAACAACAAGAATTCTTAAAACCATAGATGTAATAGTACAATAAAGTGCTAGTGCTTAGTTTCCTCATCATACAGTCAGTTCCTTGATCTTCTTCAGCTATCCTGGGCGGTCAGTTCAGGCAGTAGTTGGAGGATCCACGGGATCCAAGGCTCTCTCATCTAGGGTTGCCAAGTCCATCTTCCACCCCCAGCGGGGGACTTTGGGGGCGTTCCTGGAGGGGGTGGGGCATCCCCAACGTGATGACGTCAAGTTGGGGACCTCTGCCTCCCCCCCCACCCGTCCGTGCGCCGGATCTCCAGAAACGGCAGTTCCCTGCACTTAAAGTAGCCGGCAGCCAGCGTTTCCCCTTTAAGAGCAGCTGCGTTTCCCTTTTAAGAATGAAGCTGGCATTTCCCTGCAAGCTTGCGGAGTACGCGCTTGGGAGGAAACACACTTAAAGGGAGAGAGATGGGTGGCTGTGGGTGTTGGGGGTGGGGCTTCCCCCAAAAAACGGGGGGGCCCTGGCAAACCGGGGGGTTTGGCAACCCTACTCTCATCATAGGCCATCAGACGTCAGTAGTGGTGGTGGCTCCAAAAGCCTTGGTGGAAGAGCTCCGTTTTACAGGCCCTGCGGAAGTGCAACAGGTCCCACAGGGCCCTGATCTTGGCTGAAGTATACTGTGGTAGTAAATCATAAGTGCAAATTAATAGTAGTAGTTAGTGTGTTCACGACTAGACATTAAGCAATCTGTGAGTGGCATGTGGGTTGTAGAAGGCAGACAGAGACATTCAGTTTGTGTTAAGAGTGAAGTATAATTATTATTTTTGCCAGGCTTCCACAATGTTTTTCATAAGTGTTAGCAAAATGCTGGTGACCCTATGATTTCCCCCCAGCCTCCCCAGGGACTAAGGTTGCCAGTTCTAGGGTGGGGGATTCCTGGAGATTTGGGGGGGCTGCCTGAGGAGGGCGGGGCTTGGGGGAGGGGAGGGTCCTTAGCGGGGTATAATGTCATAGACTCCATCTTCTAGAGCAGCCATTTTCTTAAGGGGAACTGATCTCTGTCACCTGTAATCCCAGGAGATCACCAGCTACCCCCTGCAGGATGGCAACCCACCTGGTACTTATCACTTGACCTGCTGTTTTTTCTCCTTGCCTCCTCATCTTCCCCTTCTGTCTCCTTCACTGAGAGGGATGGGTCAGGCACTGGCCCCTATATGGCCTTCCTTTGGCCTAGCCTCCAACTCTGGAGGAGAGGAGAGGAGAGGAGAGGAGGAGATTGGATTTATACCCCGCCCTTCACTCGGAGTCTCAGAGCGGCTTACAAACTCCTTTCCCTCTCCCCCCCCACACAACACATGTTGTAAAATAGTCAAAAGTGTTTAACACTCAGACTATCAATGGATCTTGCTCTATTGGAAAGAAGAGATTTCAAAAGTGTTTAATACTCAGACTATCAATGGATCTTGCTCTATTGGAAAGAAGAGATTTCAAAAGTGTTTAATACTCAGACTATCAATGGATCTTGCTCTATTGGAAAGAAGAGATTTCAAAAGTGTTTAATACTCAGACTATCAATGGATCTTGCTCTATTGGAAAGAAGAGATTGGTCTAAACAATAGCAATACTAGGCAAACAAGTTAACCCTATAATGACCGAATTGTCAGACCTTGTAAACACATACATTTCCAACACAACAGACACCCTGTGAGGTAGGTGGGGCTGAGGGAGCTCTTTCCAGAACTGTCCTTGAGAGAACAGCTCTGTCAGAACTATGGCTTGCCCAAGGTCATCCAGCAGCCGCAAGTGGAGGAGTGAGGAATGAAACCCGGTTCTCCCAGATTAGAGTCCACGCACTTAACCACTGCACGAAGCTGGCACCAGGCAAGTCTGCTTTCCCTTCCTCCAGCCACAACAAGCCCCACACCCTTCCTTCTGTTCCACCTCTTTTTTTCAGAATACTGCGGAATACTCTATTTTTTCAGAATACTGTAGAAAAAAGGAGAATATTAATTCTTCAAAGCTTCCACATATGTTTTGCATAAGTGTGACAGTGTTTTCCATTTTCTCTGTTTTTGAGAGCAGCATGTAATTTTCCTTTCTTTGTCTCAGGATTTTTTTTTAAAGGGTTCAACATCTCGCTATGAATGCCTGGTCTCTCGATTTGCTCATTCCCCTCTCTTCCTGCAGCTCTTATGTATTCTAGCAGCCAGGTTTGTTGTTGTTGCATGAGACTAATGCATGGCTTATCTAAGCTGTACCACAAATGGGGAAAACATGCCCTTCACATGCCAAACATCAATAAACAGCCCCTGACCTTTTTTGAGAAATGATGTTCGTAGCATTTACAGTATAACGGTAAACAATTTTACAACAGTATTAATAATACCTCTTTTAGCTCTTGAGTTTATTAACCTACTTTGCATTATGACTGATATGGTGTCAAGCATTTATAATTGAATGACAGGGTTTTTCTATACTTTATTTTTCTTTCTTTTGGTATTTTGTGCGTGTGCATGCACGTGCGCGTGCGCTTGCGAGCCTGGAAGTCACGGTGACTTCTGGAGAACCCTAGTGGGGCTAGGACATTTCAGAGAGGTGGCGTTGATATTACCTGCCTCTGCGTCCCGGCCCTGGTATTCCTTGGAGGTCTGCCTTCCAAGCACTCGCCAGGGTCAGCCCTGCTTAGCTTCCAAGATCGGATGAGATCGTGCTTGTCTGGCCAAGGAGGGTTTCTCTACACTTCCAATACACATGCTGGGTTGCAGTCAATGCTGCCACTGCCACCATCTCACACGACTGAGAAACAGGAATGAATAGGGTCTCCTTCCAACTTTCACCTCACCCCGAGGGATGCTGGTAGTGGGGCTAGGAAAGGCGACCCTTCTCCAACACTGTTGTTGTGCAATGCCAGGTCTATTAACCACAAGACCTCAACTCCGCAGTATCATCTTGCAGCACACAATGTAGACCTGGCATGCGTGACGGAGACCTGGGTGCCGGAGGGTGAGACCGTCGCCCTTAACCAGCTGCCAACCCCAGGTTTCTCAGTTCTTCATCGGTCTCGGACAAAGGGTCAGGGGGTGGTGCTGCTCATCCAAGAGACTCTCTCCTTCAGGGCTCTCCCTGAACCAAAGATGACCGGCATTGAATGTGTGGGCCTAGTGTGGAATGCTGAGGAGAGTTTGGCTATCTGGCTGGTGTGTACCGACTGTCTAACACACCAGTAGATACCCTGCCAAGCCTACTGGAGACCTACTAAACAAGGAGGGTTGGGATGCTCAACCAGGCCTTCAGGGCAAAGTGGTCTGACCCTGGCACAGCCTCCGTGGATATCAGCTCCACATTTGCTTTTATTTATTTTATTTATTTGAATTTCTACCCCGCCCTCCCCATGAATGGGCTCAGGGTGGCTAACAAACAAGGGAACCATGTGCCAATACATAAAACCAAAAGATAAAATCGAATAAATATTAAAATTACATAAAGTGCTCAGTACTGTTTCTCTTTAATTAAAACAAGATGGTGTCCGGTAGATGTTGCCTTCATCCCTTTCCAGGGATCTACTGGTAGCAGGAGCTCCTTTGCATATTAGGCCACACACCCCTAGTGTAGCCAATCCTCCAAGAGCTTACAGTAGCCCCAGTAAGAAGAGCTCTGTAAGCTCTTGGAGGATTGGCTACACTAGGCGGGTGTGGCCTAATATGCAAAGGAGCCCCTGCTACCAGTAGAGCCCTGTGTACAACAATACCGATCTATCGCGCCACTGAGATGCCATCGTCCTAGAGTCACTCCGTTCCCAGTTATCAACCGGGTTTGTTGGTGATAGTGGTAGTGGCCCCCATCCCCATCTAACCCCATCCCCAAAACAAGAACCAGCATGTGGTCTGCTTGGTGTGTGGAAGCTGGTACGATTTCCTCCTCCTCCTCTTCCTCCTCCTCCTCCTCTTCTACATGCGTCCCCTTACCCAGTTAATCTGGTTGCTGATGACACCCAGCTGTATCTATGGATGGATGGATGGACGGACTCCGCCCCAGATATTCTGGCTAGGGCCCTGGAGGCTGTAGCTGACTGCTTACAACTGAGCCAGCTGAAAGACACCTACCTTGCCTTGACCAGGGCTAGGGCCAATGGAACATAAGAACATAAGAGAAGCCAGTGTTGGATCAGGCCAGGGGTCATTTCCTGCAGGAGCGCACAGGAGCGGAACTCTGGCAGTAAAGAGCCCAGGGGGCGGGCACATGCAACAAGCCCCACCCCTTGCTCCCAGCAGCCCTCAGTCAGAGCAAGAAGCAGCCAGGTAAGTTGCAGAGGTCCCCCTGGTCCAAAACAGTCCAGTGGCACCTTTAAGATCAAGTTTTGTTCAGGTACAAGCTCTCCCTCCTCTGTGAGGACAGATCTGCACGTTCCCCCCCCCAAAAAGCTAGCAATCCAAAAACGTCCAGTGGAGCCTAAGTGGTGGGTGTTGCCTTCTGACACACTTCCGGTGATGTCAGGGGGTGTGGCATAAGTTAAGCTAATGTGTTATGCTAATGAGCTCCTGCACCTCTTTTTTTACGAAATGACCCCTGATCAGGACTTAGAACAATCCAGTCAATATCTTCTGAACAGGCCTTTCCCAAAAAAGTGACCCTGTGAATCTTGAAATGAACCTGCAAGATTATTTTTGCTTGCCTTTCAATGCTTCAGCTGTGCTTCTGGACTGTATTTATGGTATCATTGCAAATGCACAGCTTGGATTCTAGAATGGTAAGGAATCTGAAGTTCACTCAGTCCATGTCCTTATACTACAGAAATAACGTCTCTAACCATATTTTACTAACAAAACATCTTTCATTGTAGATGACAGTTTCTTTACAGGGAGAGAATGAGAGCCAAACCATATGTTATCTTTTTTTCATGTATTTTTAAGCATTTTCCTGTGCTCCCCACAGCCACATAGCAGCTGCAGGGAACTTCTTTTTTTTAAAAAAAGGAGAGCCTAACAGACCTGGAACAGTGTGCAGCGGGGC
>NW_015175433.1:62074-64807 GCF_001447785.1 Gekko japonicus
ATATTTATAAAAAATCATGCTCCCAATGGAGATCAGGGCCCTGCGGGATTTGTTACAATTCTTCAAAGGATGTTCAACGGAGCTGTTCCGCCAAGCCTTTGGTTGAGGTGGCGAACATCAAATAACATCGGCCTCCCCTGCTTCGGGTGCTCCATGGTGCTTTTCTACCGTGGGCGCCAGGAGCAACGGATCAACCCCGACGGAGTGATCCTCTCCCCCTCCCTGGCATGAGCTTACCATATTTAGGATTGAAACCAACTGCTGAGCTGCCAGGAGGTATTTTAAATCTGGTGTTTCAATTTTTAATCCCATACGAGTTCACGTTTAAATGAGTTTAATGTTTTGTGGAATCGTTTTATCGTTTTATGACGTGACGTCAGCTGCCCTGAGCCCGCTTACAGGGTAGGGTGGGATAAAAATTGCAACAAATAAATGAATTGAATAAAACGTCCAGGTGGCGGCTGGAGATTTCCCAGGATTACAACGGATCCCCAGGCCATGTAGTTCAGTCCCCCTGGAGGAAATGGCAACTTTGGAGGGCGGACTCTCTGGCATCCTACTCCTGCTGATCTCCCTCTTCTCCCTCTCCTCCCTCTCCTCCCCCGAACTCCACCTTCTCTCCAGACTCCACCCACAAATCTCCAGGGATTTCCTGAGCCAAAGCTGGCAGCCCTAGGAATGAGACCTAATTTATGCAGAGTTACTTAGAGCTGTGTAGAATCACTGTACAGGCAACAATTTGGAAATTTCCCCCTCCAATATTCTACCATCTTTAGGGATGCCAGCCTCCAGGTGGGACCTGGACCCCCCCCCCCCGGAACCACAGCTCATCTCCAGATTACAGAGATCAGTTCCCATGGGGGAAATGGATGCTCCGGAGGGTGGACTCTTTGGCCTTGTACCCCACTGAGGCCCCCTGTCCTCCCCAGGCTCCACCCCCCAAATCCCCAGGGATTTCCCAACCTGGACCTGGCCATTTCCCAGGGGAATGCATGCTTCTAAAGACCACTGTGAATGTCATGCTGTTCTGTTATTTACTCTTTGGGAGATCTTTCGTCTCCTCCAATCTAGGGGGTTTTTTTTGCCAGAGCAACTGCATTTCCAACTGAAGTTCAATTACAATTCAAAAACTCTGATTTCATTACTCTTGTTCAGGATAACCTCTGGGCATTACAAGTGTGCGATTTTAAAAGCTGTGGTCCCCCCCCCCCCCAGGCTCTGTGGTGTCATTTTACCGCACTGTGCCATCTGTGAATCCCGGGTTTTGTTAATTTTTGAATTGGTGGTGTTCTATTGCTTTCATATGTGTCATTTTCCTATTAGGTTTGCTTTAATGTTTTACATACACGGTGATGTGCCCATTAAAGGAATAAAACATTCTCTTCCCTCATGTTTAATAAACTTTACCCCACCGTAGACAGGATATAAAGGTCCAATGTACGGACTTATTGAAAGGAGTTCTTTCCAGCCCATTACAGGCTTCATGACGTTATATATTTCTTGAACGAAAATTCGATCCGGCTTTCAAACCAACTTGTTTCCACTGAAGGGCTTTCCCTATCAAATAAAAACCTCTTTAAAGCTGCACAACATTATGTTTGGAGTGAAGATTTAAAAACCGCTGCAAACCTTTTATTTTGTTAATATCGCAAAGATGAATATTTTTACTTGTAATAACTTTTTTAAAAGAGAGAGAGAGAGAGAGAAGAATTAATTCCTGTTTACAACCCCAGCACATGCACCGCTCTGATCCAATTTTGACAGCCAAACAGCTGTTCCTCATTCACTGCCCAGTATGCAGCTGGGCTCCCTTGTGTATTCAGAGACTCGTTCATTTACCGGGTTTCATGCCGACAGGTGTCCCTGCAAACAGAATGCTTCCAGAAGTGGAATGCAATAACTGTGATCTCCCTTTGGATTTCTTAAAAGAATGAACGAGCCATAATAAATAACTGTATTAAATATTCCGTATCACAGCACCAGCCGACCGAGATTATGTTAACTAGAGAACTGGCCCTTTGAGACAAAAAGTCATTTTGGGTGGATTTTGCCCCGTTTCATTTTGTTCTTTATAGCAGTCGTGTCGTTGCACAATCAGGCAAAATGCTGCAGAGGTTTTATGAGCACAGAAAAGTATATTTGTCAGAGAACTGTTCTAATACTAAACTGAGTCAAGTACTCCCACAGAGCAACACTGAGTGAAGCGTACTCAGAACAGGAGTATATTTAAATAAATATCAAATGACAATATGTATTTTGGTGAGCTAGGAAAAATAACTTAGCAT
Organism: Gekko japonicus; assembly: GCF_001447785.1. Classification (NCBI taxonomy): domain Eukaryota; kingdom Metazoa; phylum Chordata; class Lepidosauria; order Squamata; family Gekkonidae; genus Gekko; species Gekko japonicus. Next base: position 64,360 of record NW_015175433.1, read on the forward strand.
CTGAGCAACAAAGTGTGCGTTTCCAGTTAAACACTATCCATCATCAATTCTTTCATTAAAAACCTATTTTATTTATTTTTATTTATTTGTTAGATTTCTATCCCGCCCTCCCGCCGAAGCGGCTCAGGGCGGCTTACAACAATTATAAAACCAGCATAAATACATACATAAAATACAACTCAATAAAATAAATACAGTTAAAACCATTTAAATGTGGCGGTGTCATATGATAAAGTCCAAGTGCAGCACAGCCGATACAGGGTCTTTCCTACTGGAACGCCCGGCAAAAAAGCTCCGTTTTCACGGCCCTGCGGAATTGCTGGAGGTCCCGCGGGGCTCTGATCTCGCTGGGGAGCTCATTCCAGAGCGTCGGCGCCACCAAGGAGAACGCCCTGGTCCTAGTCGCCACCAACCTGGCGTCCCTAGGCCCGGGGGGGGGGGCAGGCAG
>NW_015175433.1:64855-66462 GCF_001447785.1 Gekko japonicus
TCCCTCAGCAACTTTAATCAAACGTCAGCTGGGATTTCTTGGGCAGCAGCAACTCCTATCAGTATTAAGTCTGTTCCCTAGAACCTTTGAATGTGCTCACTGTGGAACAGTCACACAAGCATCGGAGTGGCCATGGAGTCAGACTAGCATCTGGGACACATAAATTCAAATCTCCCTCCCCATGAAGCTCACTAGTTTATCCCCCTCCCAAAAAAAATTAGGTCCTTAGGAATACCTTTAAAAGGTAAAGGTTCCCTTGCTCGAAAGCCAGTCGAGTCCGACTCTAGGGTTGCAGTGCTCATCTCCGTTTCAAAGCCGAAGAGCAAGTGCTGTCCGAAGATGTTTCTGTGGTCATGTGGCCGGCATGACTAAACACCAAGGCGCATGGAACGCTGTTCCCTTCCCACCGAAGTGGCACCTATTTATCTACTTGCAATTTCTTGCTTTCGAACTGCTAGGTTGGCAGGAGCTTGAACTGGAGATGGGAGCTCACCCCATCATGCGGCACCTGGGTCTCGAACTGCTGAACTACTGACCTTCCACAGCCTGCAGTTCAGCGTCTTAACCCCTTGAGCCACCGCAGCTCCTGGAATACCTTTTGATCCGCTTTATTTATCATCTGCCTACACAATATTTCATACAATCAAACGCAGGCTTTTAGATATTCAGTTTCAGTGCCTGACTGAGGCAGCTAGGAAAACTTGTTCTCCAATTCATCTGGGATTACCCCCGACAGCTACTTATTTTTGCTTTTTAACTGACCCCCATCAAAGAAGGGCATTTATAGCTGCGGTCACACGTAACAGAAGCCACACAAGTGAGACGGAAAAAAGCTGGAGTTTCCGGGCACGATCTCACCAGCACATCTGGGAAGCGTAGCACTCCCGTGGCTCAACCGAGGCTTCCAGCCGAAACTGCGTGGCAAAAAACTAGTACCTTGGAGGTACTAGTTCCCGGAAACTGCGGGGCAAGGGCGGGCGTCTGATCGCGTTTCCGGTGGCATCCGGCACCCGCCCATGTCCCCTTGCAAATAAGGTGTTTTTTGTTTGTCCAAGTCTCTGTGGATGCGCATGCGCACCCAACGGAGCATGCGCATTTGTCATGTACACAAAAATAAAAATCAGTTTGCCGCGGCGCGCGCTTCTTCGTTGTGCGCCGGCTTGTCCTGTGATCGGCACCTCTCCCTTGCCATGGAACCTCCATGGTACCTCCACAGGACCTCCACAGGAGGTCTGATCACGTAACTGTGCAGTAGTTTGCCCCAGGGCAAACAGCCACGCTTCTCCTCTGCAGTTTCCTGCCCGTGTGACCGGGGCCTATGTTAGCCAGATTTAACGCATTGCCATCTTCTCTGGAAGATGCCATAAAATCCCTTATGAATGTAAACAATGCCCTTGTAGTCAGGGTGCCATCGAATCTGTTTCCCACATTCTTTTAAATTGCCCATTTTATACTAAGACCCGGGATAAATTTCTGGACTTCCTTCTTTTTACATGGCGTGGTCTCCCTGAGAGTGTCAAAGTCCAGTTGCTACTCTCGGGGCAAAACTCTTCTATAACTTTTAATGTTGCCTGTTTTCTTCAATCTGCAATTCAAATCAGGGAAAC
>NW_015175433.1:66534-103913 GCF_001447785.1 Gekko japonicus
CAGGAGAAGAGGGAGGGTAAGTTGCTTCCTCCCCGCCTCTCCCCACCCCTGCTTGCCTGGGGCCAGGGAGGGCCTTGGCGGGGCTTCCTCGCACTCCCGCCGGCCTTGCAGGTCCACCGCCAGGCCCCAGATGGATTTTGGGGTGGAGCCTGAGTGGTGGGTTTAGATTCAGAGGAATTAGCTGTGTTAGTCTTTTGCTGCAAAATAGTCCAAGAGTTCAAATAGCACCTTTAAGACTAACAAATAGCACCTTTAAGACTAACCTTTAAGATGAAGACTGAGTGGTGGGTGTGGCCTTATGACACACTTCCGGTGATGGCAGGGGGTGTGGCCTTATGACACACTTCCGGTGATGTCAGGTGGTGTGGCATATGCTAATGAGTTATGCTAATGAGTTCCCCTAGCTCTTTTTCTATGAAACGACCCCTGCTGATATGCCAATAAAGGTTGTCTGTCTGTCTGTCACTAGTTGATCTTGGGATAGCCACTCTCTCTTAGACCATTTCTGCAGAAGTGCAAACCTCCACATTGACATTCTTAAGTAACTGATGTTTGTAAAACTTCCTGTACAACTTTTGGCTTCCCCAGGAGCATAATCCAAATTAGACACCTTTGGGTAGTGAAGGGTGGGGTATAAATCCAATCTCTTCTTCTTCTTCTACTTCTTCTTTTTAAAAAGGTAGGAGGGGGGATCGCCTTTTGACCACCAAAAAAAAATAATGCTGGGGATCATGGGACCTGCAAAGGCAAACGTCATGGGCAATGTCCCCTCTAAGCTGAGTTAGTGTGAGCTAGCTCACAGTTTTTTAGCCTCCGGCTTACAGATTTTTGTCTTAGCTCAGGCACGATGGCTCCAGAGCAAACTAATTCATGCAGCAGCCAAGTCGCTCGCTCACAACTTTAATGCCAGGAGCTCACCGAGTAGAATTTTTGCTCACAGGACTCCACAGCTTAGAGGGAGCCTTGGTCATGCGGGGGCGGGGTTGTCGTAAAGAGGGTAATTAGGCAATATCAAGTGAAAAAAGCTGGCTAGATACAACCCATGGCTTACTGTTAACTTTCTAATTGAGGGGAAAACACATGCTTAATGATGCCTAACAAGAAATAATGTTGCTTACCTTGTTATATTCCTTAATATCTACACTGAATACACATGAGGCTGCCTTTAGACTCTCCTTTCCAATAAAGGGGTCCTTTCCAATTTAACTGGTTAAGGTCTATTTAAGAGGGATCTATCAAGGTTCAAACCAGCCACGTAGTTGAGATCTCCCCTGATAAGGATTTAACTTTCTCTATATAATTCTAATTTAATCAACACATCATTAATAAATTGTATTTGGTTGCTATTGGGGGCGTATATGGATGCTAAAGTTAATTTAGTTTCATTTATTATGCCTTTTAGACATTTAAATTGACCTTTTGGATTGGTTTCACAGGCAATGTGATTCTTATTTTTTTGAAATTAGTATTCTTATGCCCCTTGATTTAGAAGTACCCGGGGCTTGGAATTGTCCAGCAAACCACTGTTTTTTAAGCACTTGTGTCGCTTTTGGTTTGAGGTGGATTTCTTGCACAAAAAAGATGTCTGAACGTTGTTTCACCCATGCTGAGGTGACCCTTTTTGCTTTTATATTGTTGCTTAAGCCTCGACAGTTGACAGAAATTATTTTAATTCTACTATTCATAGTTTAGAACCGTTATGTTCTTAACTTTAAACAGCGCTTTATCACAAAGTCTAAAAGCTAGCATCTCATGTTCCACGTGACATCCATTTTATCATCCTCTCCTAAACCTGAACAGCAAAGTAAGAACTATAATTATAACCAACCTTGTCCCCAATCGTCCACACTTGTTCTACAGAATCTATATCTTCCCCCCCTCCCTCTTTCATCACACCTCTTTCATTCTCTCTCACACACAAACCCTCACTACAAAACAGTCAGCCCTACCACCAGGGCACAGCTACCATCCAGTCGTGGCACACTTCAATCACCCCTCCAGCTTGCATCTACCCTACAGCAGCATACATTTTGTTGTTCAGTCGCACAGTCGAGTCTGCGATCCCATGGATCAGATCACGCCAGGCCTTCCTGTCTTCCGCCGTCCTCTGAAGTTTGCTCAACTTCATGTTCGTTGCATCCATTTCCTCCTTTGTCATCCCCATCTTCTTTGACCTTCAATCTTTCCCAGCATCAGGGTCTTCTCCAGTGAGTGCTCCCTTCTCATTTGGTGGCCAAAGTATTTGAGCTTCAGTTTCATTCTCTGGCCTTCCAGGGAACAGTCGGGGTTGATTACTTTTAGGACTGACTGATTTGATCTCCTTGCAGTCCAAGGGACTCTCAAGAGTCTTCTCCAGCACCATAGTTCAAAAGAATCTATTCTTCGGCGGTCAGCCTTCCATATAGTCCAAACTCTCACAGCCATACATGACTACTGGGAATACCATTGCTTTGACCATGCGGGCTTTTGTTGGCAGGGTGATGTCTCTACTTTTCATCATGCTGTTTAGGTTCGCCATCGCTTTCCTCCCAAGGTGCAGGCATCTTTTAATTTCAAGCAGCATACATATGAAACCCATATTAAATCGCAGAAATAAAACACACAGTATTTTCTTAGTGAAACACCATAGATGGTTTGTCAATCAAGGCAAAACTCTGCTTAGCTTCTGGGATCTGATGAGATTGGCTACCCTGGGCCATCTATAACACTCACAAAGGGGAAATTGTTGTGTGATGAGTGTTTTGGGAGCAGAGATGAGTTCTAACCCTGGCTTCTGGACTTGAATACTAGCAGGAGATGCCCATGTAGTGACTGGGCTCTAGTTCTAACATCCTTTGCTGGCTCCAAATGAAGTAAAGCATGTGAGCAAGGTGATCTCCAAGGCAAGATCACAAAAGTTTTCATAGAACTATCATGTAGTGGTTTGGTGTAGTGGTAAGGTGGCTCAAGTGGTTAAGACGCTGAACTGCAGGCTGTGGAAGGTCGGTAGCTCAGCAGTTCGAGACCTGGGTGCCGCATGATGGAGTGAGCTCCCATCTCCAGTTCCAGCTCCTGCCAACCTAGCAGTTCGAAAGCAAGAAATTGCAAGTAGATAAATAGATACCACTTCAGGTGGAAAGGTAACAGCGTTCCGTGCGCCTTGGTGTTTAGTCATGCCGGCCACATGACCACGGAAATGTCTTTGGACAGCGCTGGCTCTACGGCTTTGAAACGGAGATGAGCACCGCCACCCTAGAGTCAGATTTGACTGGCTTTCGAGCAAGGGAAACCTTTACCTTTACCTTTGAGGTGTATAGAGAGCCAGTTTGGTGTAGTGGTTAAGTGCGCGGACTCTAATCTGGGAGAACCGGGTTTGATTCCCCGCTCCTCCACTCGCAGCTGCTGGATGACCTTGGGCAAGCCATGGTTTTGTCAGAGGTGTCCTTGAAAAAGAGAAGTTTCTGTCAGAGCTCTCTCAGCCCCACCTACCTCACAGGGTGCCTGTTGTGGGGAGGGGAACGGAAAGGAGTTTGTAAGCCACTCTGAGACTCCAAGTGAAGGGCAGGGTGTAAATCCAATCTCTCTCTCTCCCTCTCTCTAAATGCCTTGGGAACAAATGAAATGAGATGTTTTTTTAAAAAACCCAAGAAAAATGAATGGTTTCCCCCCCCCACCTCTATTTTTAAGTGTTAGCGTGTTATGAATTTTGATGAGAAGTTAGTCCTAGGGCATTTCACAAAATCTTCTGTTTCCCACCCCTCACATCGGAGTTGCAGGGAGGAGGCAGAGGAAACATATCAAAGGAGAAAATGTGAAATCTGCTTTTCTCTGCAATAAGCATTGTTTTGTTCTCTTCCACAGGGTCTGTCGTAAGAATGGGTTCCTGGTGGGCCGCTTCCTGTTCCCATCATGCCCTTTCTCATGAGAATCCTTCTCAGGCCACCCTCCCCTTGCGCTCTCTAACAGATGGCGGCCTTCAGCAGCACTTTGATGACCACTGAAAACGGGACTCCAAAAGACAGTTCGAATGACAGAAGGTGCAAGAAGTCAATCCTCAAAGCACAGAGGATGGTCGTTATAAAAATAACAACTGGACCCACGATTAAAAAAAAGATAATGTTCGTTTCCAGTCAAAAATTGAGAGGGAGTTCAAGTTCAACGTATTTATGAAGCTTTGGCCTGTTAGGCTTGCTGTGAAAGGCCACTCACTGGTAGGTTTCTTTCACGTTAATTACAATAATTATGAAAGTAGGGTGTTTTGTAATTCCCCATTGAAACTGCCTATAACAGAAGAGGAGGAGGAGGAGGAGAGTGGATTTATACTCTGTCCTTCACGACCTGAAGGAGTCTCAGAGTGGCTTACAATCTCCTTTCCCTTCCCGTCTCCACCGCAGAAACCCTGTGAGGTAGGTGGGGCTGAGAGAGCTCTCTCAAGAACTGCCTGTGAGAGAACAGCTCTGAGAGAACTTGTGACTGAATCAAGGTCGCACCAGCAGCTGCATGTGGAGGAGTGGGGAATCAAACCCGGTTCTCCCAAGTTAGAGTCCACGCTCTGAATCACTACCCCCAAAACCCCTATGATTTTCTTTAGTTTTCTTCTCTTTCTTTTGTTATTGCACTATTGCCTCTCTCTGACTCTACTGGTTTCATTTTTACAAGGCAGTCAGCATTGCCCTAATGGGCCCAAACTGTGTTCCTGAAGGGGAGGGAAGAGAGAGAGAGAGAGGCTCTGGGCTTTCCCCATTGGCTGCAAGCTGTAGCCACTGTACACACATAGTCACTGACCTCCCCCACCACCTGTCTGTACCCGTGCTCCCAGCTACCCAGAGTCATTAAGGAAAGATACTTGAGTGGTGAACAGTGGTGGCACTCTGGGTAGCAGTGGCAGCAGCACTCCCAGCTGCATACACAGGCCAGTTCGGTTGGGGAAAGGGTGTGAAGTTGGTTCAGGAGCTAATCATGGATGATGGGAAAGCTTGTAAGCAGGAGAGGGGTGCATGCCCAGGTGTGGAGGCGGGAAAGAGGGCGTGAGGGGGTCCTTGGTGGTGGACACTGTCTGCTGAGGGCCATCCAAAACCTGGAACCAGCCCTGTGTGAGGTATTCCTGTCCTGAAGGTGGAGGAGCAGGAGGGGAGGGGGGAGGGGGAGGAGGGGGAGGAGAAGATTGGATTTTTACCCTGCCCTTCACTACCCAAAGGAGACTCAGAGTGGCTTAGAATCCCTTTCCCTTCCCCTCCCCACAACAGACACCCTGTGAGGTAGGTGGGGCTGAGAGAGCTTTTTTGAGAACAGCCCTTGTGAGAACAGCTCTGAAAGAACTTATGACTCACCCAATGTCACACCAGCAGCTGCATGTGGAGGAGTGGGGAATCAAACCCGGGAAATGATAACAAAAGTACAATTATTTATTTATTTATTCAGTTTCTATACCGCTCCTTCCCGGAGGCTCGGAGCGGTTTACATATGATTAGGTAAAGGTAAAGGTTCCCTTGCTTGAAAGCCAGTCGAATCCGACTCTAGGGTTGCGGTGCTCATCTCTGTTTCAAGCCGAAGAGCCAGCGCTGTCCGAAGACATTTCCGTGGTCATGTGGCCGGCATGACTAAACACCAAGGCGCACGGAACGCTGTTACCTTCCCACTGAAGTGGTACCTATTTATCTACTTGCAATTTCTTGCTTTCGAACTGCTAGGTTGGCAGGAGCTGGAACCAGAGATGGGAGCTCACTCAGTCATGCGGCACCCGGGTCTCGAACTGCTGAACTACTGACCTTCCACAGCCTGCAGTTCAGCGTCTTAACCACTTGAGCCACCGCAGCTCCTTTACATATGTATATACATACATTAGTTACATCCTATCTAGGGCCACAATTCACAGGGGAAGGTGAATGCCTACCAGCACCCAGACAGCAAGGCTCTTCTTTTTCTCAGCTCTTTTTCATGGTGGGCTCTTCACCTACTAGCGATGGCATCTCGGTGCAGGTCTTGTTCGTAGCGACTCCTTCCGGCGAGGTCTTCATGGTGCGCGGCTGTGCGACAGTTGCAGCTCCGGCACACGTCCAATTGGCACTGCCACGCTGCGTCGCCGCGTCACCACGCCTCCCAGTCCAATCCTCGCCCGGATTCTGCCGCTGCTTGACGCCGGATGTTCGCCATGCCTGCCGAGTCCCCAGGTCTCCGTACATTGCTGCCACGCCACACCGTTGCTTCGCCGGCACTCTTGCTGCACACCGCTCCGTAGGGAGGAGGGTGCCCCCTGCTACCTAGGAGCAGGTACCCATTTATCTACTTGCAAGGCTTTCAAACAAAAGAACAGTCTGGATCTGGACCTCAGCCTGATATGATTGCACTGAGCCACAGCTCAAAGAAGAACAAGTAATAATGACACAAAGCCATACCAAACAACCCAGTGATGAAAGAGTCCCTTTTGCAATTAACAACAAAAATGAAAGAAATGAAACAAACTCCGATGCACAAGTCAAGAAAGTACAAACCGTGGCTTTTCTTGGTGCAGAACATTTCAGTAACAGAGCCGAAGTATTTCATGCTCAGTCAGTGGTAGGAACAAGCTGATGAAGCCTGCTTTCAGTATGGTGGATCCAAAGACAATTTATATCAGTGGCAAGACCCCCTGCAAATTGTACTGGGCAATGCTGACACAATTCGTTTTAGTGGCACTGGGATAAGTCGCTGTTAAAACTCACAACAATCCGAAAGTTATTCTACAAAAAATTCTGGTGATCGTATCCAAATTCACCTTTAGTAAGCATTGGCTATGGACCCAGTTGTTATCTACAGTGTCTTCCATCTGTTGACATGCATGGTCAAACAATATGGCTGCTTCCAGCACCCTCAGGCCCCGAACCTTCAGACAAGCATATGTTTGCCTGCAACAAACACATTAGATAAGTGAAGTCTTAAAATATGCCGTCCAACTAGGGTTCCCAACTCTAGGTTGAGAAATTCCCGGGGATTTGGGGATGTACCTCAGTGGGGTAGAATGCCGTAGAATCCACCCTCCAAAGCATCTATTTTCTCCTGGGGGAACTGATCTCTGTAGTTTGGAGATGAGTTGTAACTCTGGGGGATCCCCAGGCCTCACCTGGAAGAAGAAGAAGAAGAAGTGATTGGATTTATACCCTGCCCTTCACTTGGAGTCTCAGAGCAGCTTACAAACTCCTTTCCCTTCCCCTCCCCACAACAGACACCCGGTGAGGTCGGTGGGGCTGAGAGAACTCTGACAGAAACTGTTCTTTTTCAAGGACAGCTGTGCCAGAGCTTGTGATGGACCCAAGGTCACATCAGCAGGTACAAGTGGAGGAGTGGGGAATCAAACCCGGTTCTCCCAGATTGGAGTCCGCACACTTAACCACTACACCAAACTGGCTATAACAGCAAGTGTAACGAAGACTGTGAAATGCGAACGTTTAATAAAGTTAATCAACTTATACAGACATGTACTGTGAGTTCTATTTACGTTATAATCACTTCACAACGAGATTAAGAATATCAACAAGTGTATCAATATATCAATATATAGTAGTACAAAAACACATTGTAACAAATTTAAAAATATTAAAGAAAGGTCCAATTGATAGTGATGAAGAATGCCAAAAGTCCAATAACCTCAAAATCCATCGTACGAAGATTTGGGATAAATACTTCGTTTCAGTTCTCTTCTTCAGAGATGGACTATTTTCAATTCACATACAGGCTCTGATCGTCCTGTTGCACTCACAAACACGAGGAGCGAAAAGGTGGATTTTTCTCGAGTCGTTCAGTGCATGCTGGGCGGGGGGGGGGGTCCTGTTTGTTACTCATGTCACTGGCATTTCTACTTCCAAAATTACTGGTCTATTATTATTTTTTTTAATGCCTTTCGGTAGCTGCTTGGGGATTAATAAATGTATACAGGACTATTGTCTAGATTCCCACCCTAAACTGAGTTGCTCTTGTGTGGGAGCTTTGTGCAAAGACAGAAGATCAGAGCCTGAGGAAATGAGTCTGTGTTTACACATGTACCCACATGCTTCCTTTGCTCTGGTAAGAGGACGTCCAGGATCTGAGACCTATCTTTTTGAAGATGCATAAATCTTAATTCCCTCTGTTTAAAGTGTTTTTGGGAAGTGTGGAAAGCTCAGTGTCACCAGTGAGTGCATGATCAGAAAGATACTATGGAAGCACCGTGCATGATGCTCTAGTAGGGATAAGTAGAGATCTTCTTGTCTGGGGGACAGTGGCAGGGCCTTCAAGCACAGATGCAGAGAACCTATCGACCAAAGAAGCTCGTTGGAGCACCCCGTGGCACTATTCAAACCAACTGACGTGTCTCTGTTGTGCGGTATGGAATTCCAGAACTGTCCTTGAGAGAACAGCTCTGACCTTGCTGGATGACCTTGGGCAAGCCATAGTTCTGTCAGAGCTGTTCTTTCAAGAGCTCTCTCAGCCCCGCTACCTCACAGGGTGTCTGTTGTGGGGAAGGGAAGGGAAAGGAGTTTGTAAGCCGCTCTGAGACTCCGAGTGAAGGGCAGGGTATAAATCCAATCTCCTCCTCCTCCTCCTCCTCCTCCTTTAAATAGCAGGAGATCTCCAAGAATCACCTGAAAGTGACTCCATACACTCTGGATGAATTAATTACTTCATGTTGTTGTTCAGTCGCACAGTCGAGTCCGACTCTTCGCGACCCCATGGACCAGATCACGCCTGGCCATCTTTTTTTTAAAAAATTAAACATTGTTGATTGTTGGATTCAACAAAACTAAAGTGCAAGTGGCCCTCCCATGTGGAATTGGTTCTGATCTCTGTCTCAATGCAAGTGTCAATAACATGGCCGAAACCTCTGTGCCTGTTACTCTCGATGGGTTTCCATTTGGACTCCACGTAGGTGTGCCTGGCTCTGATGGATGAGGGCCACTCTTCCTTAATTCCTTGTGCGTGGCTCTTTGGTTTTCACCAAAGCCAGCCACCTTTTCGGGTGGCTTTGAAACTCAAAAGGTTTACTTACGACCCTCTTCAGGAAAAGCGTGTATGGGATTCGAAAAAGCATTTTGGCTCCTCCCTAACCAGCACCTGCCCCTTGTGGTTCCAACCCCAGAATTCCTTCGCGCACCTAAGCAATCTGGCCCTTGGGAAATCTTGGAGTGAGCAAGGCCATATCAGGCCTATGTACCTAACACTCCCATTGAGGGCAAAGGGAGTTTTCTCTGATAAAACTTACAAGAGTCGGGCTTAAGAGCATGTAACATACAGCAGCAGAAATGGACGTGGTTTTAAACTGAAACAAGCAGAGGGATATTCCCAATGAGAGTTTGTGGGATTTAAATCCTTTTTTAAAATCTGTCTTGTAATCGGTTTGCCCTTTTCCGGCTATTCAAATCCCTGAATACAAAGCATTTTAATTGTTATTTTTTTTGCAAGCTCCTTTTTAAAATCTAGAACATTTTTTTTAAAAAAAAGATTATCTGGAATAACTGTTTATATCATATGGTAGTTTATCATTCGAAACACCTGTGTAGGAACTGATACTGATAAGCGGACCATGCTGCGCCTGTCTCAATTCTGGCCATTAGCAAGGTGTGAACAAGTGTGCGGAGTGGCTATCTCTTTGCTCCTATTTAACCAAGATAAGGGATTTATAAAACAGGGCGTGTTCTACTTAGGGCCCTGTATGTAAAATCCCACCTGAAAAGATAAGCACTTGGAAACTGTAAATTAAATATCAAAACAATGTTGCAAAACATTTAGCCGTAGGTTTTATCAGGCCAATGAGTCAGTTTGTGTTCAGGTAAAAAGTTAAGTTTCCTTTTCAAAACAAACTGGGTGTCCACGGACACCGTGTATTACGTGACAAAAACAAGAGAGTGCAGATTGCCTTTATGAGAGCCTGGGTGTGAAAATGTTGGAACACTGTTGGCTTAGAACAGGAGGGACCTCCATCTTGCATGGTCTGCGTGCTTGTTTTTTTTTTTTTTTTACTAACATTCCCGTGGGAGATGAGAGAGACAGACACGTGTGTGTGTGTGTGTGTGTGTTGCCATTGAATCACACCTGACATATGGCAGCCAGTGTTCCCTCTAGGCTGAGTTAATGTGAGCCAGCTCACAGTTTTTTAGCCTCCAGCTCACACATTTTTGCCTTAGCTCAGGAAAGATGGCTCTAGAGCAAACTAATGTATGCAGTAGCCAAATCGCTCGCTCACAACTTTAATGCCAATAGCTCTCAAAGTAGAATTTTTGTTCACGAGACTCCACAGCTTAGAGGGAGCATTGCTTTGGATGTGTCAAGAGCACTTTTAATGTCTTCATAAATGTACATTTGCTAACATCTGAACAGACTAGTCATTCAGTCATGGCACCAGAATATTTGGCACCAGTGTTCCCTCTAAGCTGAGTTAGTGTGAACTAGCTCACAGTTTTTTAGCCTCCAGCTCACACATTTTTGCCTTAGCTCAGGAAAGATGGCTCTAGAGCAAACTAATGTATGCAGTAGCCAAATCGCTTGCTCCCAACATTCATGCCAGTGGCTCACAAAGTAGAACTTTTGCTCACAAGATGCCACAGCTTAGAGGGAGCATTGATGACAACCCTATAGGGTTATCAAGGCAAGAGACATTCAGGGGTGGTTTTCCATTGCCTGCCTCTTCGTAGTCACCCTGCTATTCCTTGGTGGTCTCCCATCCAAGTACTCACCTGCAGGGGCGGATCTACTATGAAATGAATGAAGCTTAAGCTTCAGGGCCCGTAATCCTGGAGGAACCCTGAAGCAACTTTAAAAAAAAGAATGAGTTATTTTTTTCAACAAAATTTATGGAGTGTTCATTATTAAATTAAGGCTATTTTAGTGCCAGAATCATAAGCCAACGGGTTGAAGTACTTAATATTGAGTTTAGAATATGCTCTAATACCCGTTTCATATGGCCAGTACAGCGATTTTAATCAAAATCGGAGAGGTAGTGGTTAATTTATTTATAACTTTATTTTTAATAACTTTTTTTCTTAATAATACAACCATAACAACAAAACCAACCAAAAATATGAATTACAAATACATATTCAATGCTAAATCTTTCATTAATAAAATACAAAATCAACATATTTTGCGGGTAACATAGTCATATTATCATTAACATTATTTATATATTCAAAGAATTTAAACCATTTTTCCAAAAATCCTGTTTTCCTTTCTGGATAATCAAGCTCCAATATCTGTGTTGCAATTTTGTCCATAGCTACTATGTCCCATACCTTAGCAAACCGTTGTTGAATATTGGGAATCCTCTCTAGTTTCCAGACCTGAGCTATTAATGTTTTAGCTGCAATCAGCATTAAAGATAGTATTTCTTCTGTTGTTTGAGAAAAAGTTCCTTTATCCCAATGATTTAACAGAATCACTTCAGGAGTAAATGGCACATCTATTCCCAAAATGTTTTCAATCTTTGCAATTATTACATTCCAAAATCCCTGGATTTTTGGACATGACCACCAACAGTGGTAAAAAGAGCCTGATTGCATCCCTTCCAACATTTAGGGTCCTTCTTAATCTTAGAATGAAATAAGCTTAAAGGTGTGACATACCATCTTGAGTATAGTTTATAATTTTGTAACCTGATATCCAAAGACCTTGTAATATATAAACTGGATGACCAAATTCTAGACCATTGTTCAGGGGTTAAAATAATATTACAATCCTTTTGCCAGGCCAATTGCTGTGATGAATCCTTCTTCCAGTTGTTTTGAGCCAACAACTTATACATTATAGAAATAATGCCTCTATGCTCTACAATACCTTTCTCTATTAAGCTTTCAAACGCTGTTAAAGACCTATTTGTACTTTCTATCAGATCATTACTAGATAACATATTCGAGATTTGTTGGTATTGGAACCATGGTACATTTAGATTATACTTCAATTCCAATTGTTCCTTTGACCATTTTTGATCTTTATAACACAGATCTTGGATTCTAAACTTCCCAGCTTTTCTCCAGATTTTAAAGTCATTTATGCCTTCAGATGGTGGAAACCATTTTTGTCCCAGAAAAGAGGCTAGAGGAGAAGTACGGGATATTACAATATTTCTGGTTTTATCCCAAACCTTTAAGGTATTTTTCAAAAAGGGGTTACTTTCCAAAGATTTAGGTCTATCTTTTGCCTGTGCCCAAATAAGTTTGTGCATAAAGAAAGGTAAAACATAATAGTTTTCAATCTGTACCCAATCTTTAGTCACTGTCAGAGACATATAATAAAGAACATGTTTTAATTGGGAAGCCTCATAATACAATTTTAGGTTAGGTAAACCAAGCCCACCACCTCTTAGAGGTCGGGTTAATAGCTGGAAATTTATACAAGGCTTTCTTGAATTCCAAATAAATTTTGATATTTTTGATTGCCATAATTGTATAGTTTTATTATCGATATGAATTGGAAGGTTTTGAAATAAAAATAAGAATTTAGGGGAAATGACAGTTTTTATTAATTCAATCTTTCCCAAAAGTGTAAGATTCACCCTCGACCAAGATTGGAATAGATTAATCATTGAATTTACCACCGGGGTATAATTACTTTCAAACAATTTTTTCAGAGTTATAGGTAGCTGGACTCCCAGATGGTGCCAGTTCGTCCCTACCCATTTAAAAGAGAAAAGTTGTGATATTTCACATTTGACCAAATACGTCAAACATATCGGGTATAACTCAGTTTTAGAATAATTAATAGTAAATTCTGAAATTTTACTAAACTTACTTAATACTTCCATTATTATTTTCAATGAATTAATAGGGTCTCTAAAATATAAAACCGTGTCATCGGCAAAAAGACTTATTTTATGCTCTACTAGGCCCACTAAAATTCCTTTAATTAATGAATTTTGCCTAATTGCATGGGCTAAGGGTTCTAATGAAATTGCAAATAAAATAGGAGAAAGAGGACATCCTTGTCTAGTTCCTCTGAAAAATTCTATTTCCTCAGATCTATGTCCATTAATAGAAAGTTGTACTTTGGGAGCTTGATATAGGGTCTTAAATGACCTTAAAAAAATTTGGGCCAAATCCCATATGTAACAAAACTTCATATAAATAATTTGTTTCTAATTTATCAAACGCCTTTTCCACATCAAGTGCTAAAATTGCCAAATCAATTTTTTCTACTCTACAAAAATGTATAATATTTAAAGTCCTCCTAATATTATCCAATAAGGATTGTCCAGGAATAAATCCCACCTGATCTTTATTTATATAAGCTGGCACAACTTTATTTAAACGGGAAGCCAAAATGGTGGAATAAATTTTAAAGTCATGGTTAAGTATGGAGATTGGGCAGTAAGATTCCAGTTTGGTTTTGTCTTTACCTTCCCTGGGGATGGCAATCATTTTTGCTTCGCTCCATGTTTTTGGCATTTTTCCTGTTTCCATTATATAACTACAAGTTTGTGTTAAGTGATCTACAATTAGTGATTTATATTTTTATAGAATTCAATGGGGAATCCATTTTTCCCTGGAGCTTTGTCATTTTTAATCTTGGCTATTGCTTCCCCTACCTCCTGTTGTGTTATTGGCTGTTCTATAAATTTTAAATGGTCTTCTGAAAGTTTTGTATTAAATTGTATTGAACTTAGGTAGTTTTGAATATCTCTCTTGTTCGTATTTTCTGAGGTATAAAGATTTTGATAAAAGTCATGAAAAGTAGCAATAACCTCCTTAGAAGTATTCACTATCTTTCCATGCCTTGTTTGGATGCCTGTTGTTGCTTAACTTTTTGACTTAACCATCTATATGATTTTTGGCTTTTTGTCATATATCTTTCCTTAAGGTACATCAAATTTTTCTGCACTGTAGAAGTTTCCAAGGCATCTAGCTTTTTTCTTTCTAAATTAAGTTTCTTCATTGTTTTCTTACCCCCATATTGCATATGTTTTAACTCTAAGTGTTTTATGCTATTTTTTATTTCACTAATTACCTTGTTTGTTTCTTTTTTATAGGAAGAAGCTAATGATATAAGTCTTCCACGGAGAACTGCTTTAAAAGCATCCCATAGGACGTCCTGTGTAACCTCTCCATTATTATTATGTACAAAATATTCTTCAATCTCTTTGGATACTGTCTCAGAAAAAGTTTTATTCTGGAGTAACAGTTTGTTCAAAATCCAGTTTGGACCTTCTAAATCATTAGAAAAATCTGCTAATGAGCAAACTACCCAAGAGTGATCCGAAATTACTCTACTGCCTAATAATTTTCTTTTTTCTAAAGTCTCTGGAGGAAGATCTAACAGTACAAGGATTTTTTGACCATTAAATGAAAAGGCTTTGTTTTGCCTTGCAGCCTTTAGGACATGGTCTCTTGTTGCTGCATGCACAAACTGCACTAGAATATCTCTCGGGCGGTTTTGGCGGGCTACCGCTAATGGGCCTAGATGTTGCGCTTTTGCAATTGCTGGAGCTGAGCCCTCCTCTGCGTTTAATACTTTAGCCAGCCATCTTGAAATAAAAGAGGATAAGTCCTTCATACCTTGTGCTGGGCCCTCTTCCACTCCTCTGAGTTTCAAATTAAATTGATGCCATCGCTTTTCCAAAGTGATTATCTTTGCTTGCAGCTGATTTTTGGAATGTTTTAAGGCCTTTACATCGACTAGGAGGGCCTCCGTTGCTTCTAGGGCTGACTACGCTGCCTGGCCCGCTACTCCCAGATGTTCCGTTAGTTTGTCCAGTTTGGTTTGAACAGGGTGTAAAAGTTCTACCATAGACTCTTTAAAGAAGTGTTGCAGGACTTCTTTAAGGTTTAGTAGGACTTTCTTGTTGAGAGGGCCTTCATAAGGCTCCTGAGAGCCTTTTGCGGCCGCCATATTGGAACTCCTCTCTACTGGAGACGTTGGAGTTGTTTCTTTTCTGAAGAAGCCACCGACGCAGGATCTTTCTTTGCCGATCTTCCTTTACCTCCTCCAGACTTTCCCATTTCTGCGTAGAAGGTGATCATCGATGATTTCTGTAGAGTTTCTGTGGAGTTTCTGTGGAGTTTCTGTGGAGTTTCTGTGGAGCAGTTAAATCATGCGACCGCCATAATGTGTCGCTCGGCTCCGCCCCCCGTTAATTTTTTTTTTATGTGGTGCTCTGCCACGGAACAATCCCACTGAAGAAGATAACAGCGGTTACCCAGACCTCACTGCTGGTGGGAAGGGGCTCACTGTATGGCCCATTTTCAAGGGCTCCACCCCGCCACCCTGTTCTCCGCCATTTGGGCCTCGAGGTCCTTGCAAGGGCAGCAAGGCCCTTTGGACCTTGTTGGGTGTTGCCCTCTTGTTGCTGGTTGAGAAGGGGCCCCCATAACAGTTCAAGCTTCAGGGTCCCAAAAATGTAGGTCCACCACTGCTCACCAGGGCCGCCCCCCCCCCAGCTTCTGAGATCTGACCAGAGTGGGCTAGCCTTGGTTATCCGGGCCTATCCAGATCAGTGTGTACAAATTTACCATGACTGTAAACTCCGGATTTTTTTTTTTAATCTTGTAGATTTTGATCCTCTCCTTCTTCCAGGGAGCTCTGGGCACCATTCATCATTTCCCCCCAGTCTGTGTTATTCTCCCAGCAACCCTGTGGGGTCGGTGACTGGTTCAACGTCACTCAGTGAGCTTCATGGCAGAGTTGAGTTTGAATCTGTCTGTCTTCTAGTCCGGCTCTTCACCCACTGCTCCACAGAGGCTCCCTTCTCAGTCAAGGCACGGCTAACCTGTAACAAGTGATGCTACATATCCACTCCTGAAAGTGAACGTAAGAAGAGACTTGTTGGAGCAGCTGCGCGTGTCCTCCTTTTAGGGTTGCCAGGTCTGGGTCGCAAAATGCCTGGAGACTTTGGAGGTGGAGCTGGGAGAGGGTGGGGTTTGGGGAGGGGAGGGGCCTCAGCAGGGTCCAATGCCATAGAGGCCGCCCTTCAGAGCAGCCATTTTCTCCAGGGGAGCTGATCTCTGTCAGCTGGAGAGCAGTTGTAAAAGCAGGGGATCCCCAGGCCCCACCTGGAGGCTGGCAACCCGACTTTCTTTCCAAGGATTTCAGCTGCATTTAAGGACTAATCAGAAACTAGGAGAGGATGAACTTCCAATTGAAGGGTTGGTATGAAGAAGGGTCATAGTAGGCAAAGTCAAAATTCCATTCCTGGGTGCCAGGAGGAGGAGGAGGAGGAGGAGGAGGAGGAGGAGGAGAAGAAGAAAGGGAGGGGGAGGAGGAGACTGGATTCATACCCCGTCCTTCATGTGGAGTCTCAGAGCTGCTTACAAACTCCTTTCCCTTCCCCTCCGCACAACCGATGCTCCCTCTAAACTGTGGAGTCTTGTGAGCAAAAATTCTACTTTGTGAGCTACTGGTATTAAAGTAGTGAGCGAGTGATTTGGCTACTGCATAAATTAGTTTGCTTTGGAGCCATCCTTCCTGAGCGAAGACAAAAATCTGTGAGCGGGAGGGTAAAAAACTGTGAGCCAGGTTAGAGAGAACACTGCAGACACCCTATGCGGTAGGTGGGGCTGAAAGAGCTCTTGACAGAAACTGCTCTTTTCAAGAACACCTCTGACAGAAACTGCTCTTTTCAAGAACTATGGCTTGCCCAAGGTCATCCAGCAGCTGCAAGTGGAGGAGTGGGGAATCAAACCCGGTTCTCCCAGATTAGAGTCCACGCACTTAAGCACTACACCAAATGGGGTTTTTGGAACCTCTGTTGTAAAGATGTTACTGTTATCTAAGGACGTTCGGATGGGGTTATGATACTTACACATTTGCACGGCAAGGTACATCTCCTCCTTCTACCATGTTTTTACTAGTGCTGACCTTCCAACAGAGCAGGAAACCCCCTTGTAAGTAAATTCCCATAACCAGTCGTCCTCTCGCTGTTTAGTCTGCCTTGGCTCAAGCGGTGGCTTGCTTGGTCTTTTGATTGGCAACCAGAGTCCTAAAACAACAAATGTATGGCGTGAGTCTCACTAGAACAGCCTCCCGCCTCCCAACCTGAAAAGCCTTTCAGCTTTATTTGGACTGAAACTTGATGATCGCCGCGCCAGACAGGAAGCTCTCCTCTCTCACGTAGCCTTAACAGGATGACACATTTTCTCACAGAAAGAGTAGCTGGGCTGGAGAAACTCACGCTACGGCAGCTCTCAAGGGTTTCTCTTTCTTTCTTTTTTAACTTTCAGAGGAGGAAACTGAGGTGGAGTGTGTGTGTGTGTGTGTGTTTATGTTCCTTAAATTAATTGTTAGGTTGAGAAAGATGGCTGTTTAAGCAGCACATTGGGGATCAGAGAGATACGTTAAGAGCATCAAACGTTTGTAGCACATTGTGCTGGATCACACATAGTGCCGGTCAATCCAGGAAACCATGGATTTCTGCCTGCAAGACTTCAGCAAGGCTGTTAGTGACATTTTGGAGGTCAAGTACAGAACAGAACAGAAACCTTTATTGGCATAACATAAGTAAACCAGGCAAGGGAAAGTTTAAGGGGTAGTACAACATCAACCGATATTCCCGATATTCCAATTTGATCGTAATGATCCAAACTCGAGATTCCACCAAGTGGAGACCCAGCTCCTTATAAAGAGCAAAGAGCAACACTGAGTTGGAAACACCAAGAATCCTGGGCAGAAAAGTGGAATAAATGCTCTCGACTCTCCTAGTAAAGGACTGGATCCAAATAGGAACCCCGTATAACAGACGAGTCATTAATTCGCAGGGTTGCCAGAAGTCTGTCCCGAATGATGTCTGGAGCTGGACCTAGGCTGGAAAGGATCAAAGGCAGATGTGTAGGGGACGCCATCTCTGGGTTGGGCCTGGAGATTTTTTGGGGGGGGTGTCATGGGCTGGGCTGAGAGGCAGGAGGCAGGTCCGGTCCAAGGCCGTAACCAGGAAAGTCAGAGCAAGAGCCGAATCATGAGTCCGAGAGAGTGGACGTCCGAAGGGGTCAGGAAGGCAGGAAGTCCGAACAAGAGCAGGGTCTGAAAACAGGAGCTGGAAGTGGGTGTGAGGCCCGCACGGAGGTGACTCATTGCTTCCACAAGAAGCCCAATCCTGAGTGGGAGCTATATAGCCCTCCAGCCATGCTTCCCGTCTAAGACAGTCTAAAGAGAGAGAACCTTTCTCTGAGAAATGCTAACTTTTTTATTGAACGATTTTAAAACAAAACATCAACAGTTCTGCAAACGAATCAAAAAATCAGATACATGGAGGCAGAGCAATACTATACATCGCTTCATATCAATTATATACAGTATATGGATTGTGTTAGAATTACAGATTTTAAGTTCTTTGGAACCACTTCAGGTTGCTGCAAGTAATCTAACACAATGGACCAAACCAATAAAATCTGAACAAGAAGGATGGGATTCTTATTGATTCACCTGATAAGCGATTTTATCCAGTATATACATTTCTGACAACCCAGCAGTCCGAAAGCCCCTCGGGGCAATTAGGTAAATGGGTATCTGTCCGTAGGAGGACAGGGGGGTACCCCTCCCTCGAAATCGGGCTCCAGCCAAGCGAGGAATCGAGAAGCGGCGGCGACATGGCGGCGGTCAGCACGGATGAGATGAAGAGAGGCAGCGACATCCCAAGGAGGCGGTTGGCTCGGCAGCTGATGACGTGGCCAGCAGGGGGACGTCCGGAGCCACAAGGACATTGTGACGCCCACCGCGGCTGCGCACCAGGGCCCATCACCAACAGCCCCCGAGAGGAGTCGCCAGAGAGCTGAAAGAACAGCGGAGGCTGCGGAAGACGCACCGGAGAAAACTGGAAGAAGTCGCCCACTCCGAACGATGGGAGCCGGGAGGGTACCTGGTAGGGCTCCCCCCACCCCAGACGTACTGTGGCCATAGTTAGGGTTTCTGCGAAGTATAAATAAATAAATAAATAAATAAATAAATAAATAAATTTCCCAGATCTTACAGTGCCATAATGTGAGTGTAGGTCTATCTAAACATCTCCGGGTAGTGTTGGAAATGCTAACATGCTGTGGTTTTTTATGTGGCTAAATATTAAGTCTCAGGGAGTTAACAGTCCAATGGCCAGAACCTGGACAAGGGACATTTCTCCTGCCGGACAGCCTATTCAGTCCATTTGATGGGTCAGATTAGGTGCAGTTCTATACCCCATTCTCTGTCTTTTCTCTTGAAAAATGTCCTGAAACCCAGTTTACTGCCTGATGCAGAGAGGAGGTGATCACACATGAACACATGAAGCTGCCTTATCCTGACTCAGACCCTTGGTCCATCGAGGTCAGAATTGTCTACTCAGACTGGCAGCCAGCTCTCCAGGTTCTCAGGCGGAGGTCTTCCACATCACCTCCTACCTGGTCCTTTTGACTGGAGATGCTGGGGATTGAACCCTGGACCTTCTGCATGCCAAGTGGATGCTCTGCCCATGCCCCCTTCTCCTTAATCCTGGCATCATGATGGGTGCTGGTAGGGTTGCCAGGTGCCCCATTGCCACCAGCAGGGATGGGGCCCCGTAGGGTTGCCAGATCTGAGCTGGGAAACTCCTGGAGATTTGGAGGTGGAGCCTGGGGAGGACAGGGACCCCTCAGTGAGGTACAATGCCATAGATTCCACCCTCCAGAGCATCTGTTTCCTGCAGGGGAGCTGTAATTCTGTGGGATTCCTAGGCCCCACCTGAAGGCTGGCTTCCCTAGGTGATGGTGAGAAAAAAAGTATTATCCCAAATGAAGGGATCATATTTGCCTTTGCACGCCGGCTCCTTCTTCTGCTTTATTAATTACACTTTACAATGGTGTAACGAGACCATTAGAAGATGGCTGAAAGGGCCACCCAAGCTTTCTTTCATCATGATCTAATAAAAATAAAATTTGTACCTTATATTTTAAAAGGTTACCCCACTGTTAAATACTTCTTGTTGCTGATAGCTGTGCCGATTGCAAATCTCTTCTGTAACGCGGAACCCGCTTGGAAGACTGATGTGTTTTGTGTTGTTTTTTTAAAACGAACCTTATCACATTTTCAAATACAAACAGTGTTTTTGCCATGTGATGCAATATTAAAAGGAAGTTGATTTATGACTGATAGTGAAGTAACATGCAGACTTTTAAAGACTGGGTTGATGACACTGGTGTTTATAATAACAAGACACTTGATTTGAAAGTATTTGGGCAAGATTTCCAAAGTGCTAAGTAGGCAGTAATCATGGAGAACTCGGTACGTGAGTCAACAAATTGCTCTCCCATGCTGATCAAACATTTCTGGCATTTCTATTTTTAAAACGTAGCCCTGGTTTCGGGGCACACGGGCCCTGGGCTTGCACATATACACAGCATGTCTCAAGTTATTTATTGTACTTTCATTTGGCAAAGTCTGGACTTAAAAATAACCCAAAGAGGCAGCTGTTCTGTTCCTAATTCTTTACATGTGATTTCAATTTGCAGCTAGGAGGAGGAATGAGATACCCATTTAATCACCGTGATTTGGGTGGGAGGAAAACAACTACCGTTGTTTTCAGGCCGGGCGTTTGAAGAGCTACATTTAATAGAGGCGGCAAAGGATGAAGTTTTAGTACTGTTTGTCAGATTCCGAATTAGCAAGCTACTGTGGCTGTGTGACACTCATACAAGAGTCCTTAAAGAATTGCAGTTCTAAGAGCCTTCGAAGTTCACTGAGGTCGGCAAGCCTAGAAAGGTATAAGGCTGCTTAGAATTGCCCTGTTAAATGTGAAATCACTGTTTTGTTGTTCAAAGCTATTCAACCTATATTTGAAATCTGCCTTTTTGGAAGAGGGCTGGGTAGTTGCTAACATAACTATATATATATATATATTAAAAGAAATCAAGGCAGTGTCAGTGAAATTACAACCATATTAGCCACACTTTTGTCCCAGATCATTTAAGACAGGATTATGGGGGGGGGGGGGGCACATGAAGAAAATGGCTGCCTGAACCTTTGACTCCAACGGACCCACCCCCTTCTTTGACTCTAACAGCGATCTTGAGACCTGATCTAGATCCTACTTGTTAAGTCATTCGCTTAACAAAGTAGTCGGAGAGTGATTCAGCAAGAACACAACTTTATTCTTCAACTCGAACACAACTCCAACACGGATCAACATCTGATAGCCAGAACAGCCTTTACATTGCAGCTGTCCTGCTTTTAAACATTCCCGGCTAATGTAGCCACACCCACTGTACAAATATCAACCTATGAGGTTGCAGAGATAAGGTCCAATCACATTAGGTCCCGCTCAGGGAGCTCGCTTGAAGTGATTGGCTCGTTACTTCCTGGGCTAGCAATTCTATTGGATGGATTTGGATCCTAGCCCAGGACGAAGCTCAACATTACAGTTCAGTAGATGTTTCACAACATGTCATGCATTCAAGGCAGCTTTGAATACACTACACTACTTTATGGGGAAAGACGGCCGATCAGTACAGCATCTGACCCCAACAAAAATTAAGAAGGTACAAACCTTTCTTTCTTCTCCATCTACTCCGTCACAATCGGACTCACAACTGCCTCTAGCTACCAAAATGGCGCCCGCCACAGACAGAACTGACAAGACTGCCGCGCCAGTAAAATCCATACATCTCACATCAGCCCTAACCAAACTAGAAAAACGATGCTAGATAACATCTCTTCCATGTTTAAGCCTCTCTGTGAGCAGCTGGACTTAATGCAAAAAAAAAATCTACAAAATACTAGCAATGTTGCTGAAAACGCTATGAACGCAAGTCTCACTAACCAAAATTAGGTACAACAACTGCAGCAGATGGAAGATATTTTGGCAGAATAATTCTGACAGAATAATTTAAAATTAAGGGGCCTGGCAGAGAAAACTGAAGGCGAAGGAGATCTATCTACCTTCATCTCCAGCTCGCTAGCTCAGGAGATGAAGGATGACAGGGATCTAACACCGATTGTGAACAAACCATTCCATGTAGGATCTTTAAATATTTTGAAAACACAACCCTCCAGAGACATTATAGTCACTTTCATGGATCTATGATACAAAAAAAGATCTTGATGACAGCAAGGCAAAGAGGTCATCTTACCTGTAAAGGAGACAATATTGACGTTTTCCCAGATCTTCTGCAAGAAGCTCTTTTAAAAAGGCAGGAAATGAAACCCATCACCGCGCATCTCCTAGAAGCAGATCTGAAATACAAATGGGTCTTGCCAATTGTACTGCAAGTCATCCACCATGGACAGAAAGCATCCCATTATTTGATTAGTTGGACTTTTCTTCTAAAATCCCTTACTCCAACATCTATATGTACATTTTTTTCCCCTGAGTCTTTTTAACTTTTCCATTTGTGGTAATTGGGGTTTAGTCTGATTAGTTTGTGAGATCATTGATCACACTCATAGTTTTTCTTTTCATTTACTGACTTTTCCTTACTTATTATAGGCAGACATACAATAGGATGTCTACAACAGTTAAATTAATATCTTCGAATGTACAAGGGCTTAACAACATGATGAAATGAAAACAAGTACTTACTAACCTATTGAAACTGAGTCCCAAAATAGTGCTCTTGCAAGAAACCCATTTCAAGAAAACTGAACACCTAGTGTTCTCCTGAACCAAATTTCAAAGCCAATGCCTAGTGTCCAGTACTTCTAAGGTGAGAGGCGTAGCAATTCTTCTGACTTCTTTACATTCTCAGCTAAACTTGGTGATCCTCAAGGCAGGTTCCTTTTTATAAAAAGACAACTAGATAATCACCCAGTCACAATTGCTACACTTTATGCACCTAACAATGGGCAACTGGAATTCATTCAAAATACTCTAGCCAAACTAAAAATGTTTGCTGAAGGAGATGTGATCCTTGGAGGAGATTTCAATTTCCTCATAGATAATGAACTAGATATTTATTATTTATTTATTGATTTGATTTGATTTTTATCCTGCCCTCCCGCCAAAGCGGCTCAGGGCGGCTTACAACATTAAAACCAATAAAACAATGCCTCTAAACCAATCTATAACAGTACAATAAAATCGTAATTTACACACAGTACAACATATCCATGGCGGCAACTATAAAGTGCTATCATGCTTAGTCTGGGTTGTTAAATGCTTGGCGGAATAGCTCCGTCTTCACCGCTCTCCGGAACTGGCAGAGATCCCGGAGAGCGCGGATCTCATGAGGGAGCTGATTCCATAATATTGGTGCAGCCAAGGAGAACGCCCTAGTTCTAGTAGTTGTTAGTTCGGCATCCCTAGGGCCAGGGGGGACTAGCCGGTCCTGCAACTCAGATCTCAGTGCTCTCAGGGGAACGTACGGGGAAAGGCGGTCCCACAGGTAGACAGGCCCCAGACCATAAAGGGCTTTAAAGGTCATAACCAGCACCTTGAAGTGTATCCAGAATGCTATTGGCAGCCAGTGCAGCGCCCTCAGTACCAATTGGATGTGTTCCCTCATAGGGGCACCCATCAACAACCTAGCTGCGGCATTCTGCACCAGCTGCAGCTTCCAAAATAATAGAGCTCACCATAATCCTTGCAAAAAAACTACCCCAAAGACGTTTCACTAAATTAGCTGAAATTCTAAAAGAATATGATTTCATTGACATATGGTGCTTATTACACCAAACTGAAAAAGATTACACATATTTTTCCGTCTGACATGATGTGCACACTAGGATTGATCTCAGGGGTCATTTCGTAGAAAAAGAGGTGCAGGAGCTCATTAGCATAACTTATTAGCATAACTTATTTGCATATGCCACACCCCCTGACATCACCAGAAGTGTGTCAGAAGGCCCCACCCACCATTCAGGCTCCATTGGACTGTTTTGGATTGCTAGCTATTGGTGGGGGGAGGGGAATGTGCAGATCTGTCCTCGCAGAGGAGGGAGAGCTTGTACCTGAATAAAACTTGGTCTTAAAGGTGCCACTGGACTGTTTCGGATTGCTAGCTGGGGGGCAGGATGTGCATATCTGCCCTCACAGGGGGGGCGTGCAGATCTGCCCTCACAGAGGAGGGAGAGCTTGTACCTGAAGGCCGGAGGGGGGGCTCTGCAACTTACCTGGCTGCTTCTTGCTCCTTGTGGCCCAACTGAGGGTTGCTGGGAGGGGGGGGTGGAGCTTGTTGCATGTGCCCGCCCCCTAGGCTCCTTACTGCCGGAGCTCCGCTCCTGTGCGCTCCCGCAGGAAATGACCCCTGATTGATCTTATATTAATATCTTCCTCTGTATATGATCGGATAATTTCCTCTTCAATAGAACCTTCCCAATGGTCAGACCACTCCTGGTTAGATTTTGTACTTGCCCCATACAATCAATCAGTACCAAACAAACAATGGTCTTTGAATTTATCTTTAGTAACCAATCCAAGAATAAGAGATGAAACTGAACAAGACATTAAATTGTATTTTGCTGAAAACCATCACTCTCCCCTTCTATTTGCTGGGATGCCATAAAACCAGTTCTATGCTGTATCCTGATCTTGAAAGCCACATACCTAAAACAACAAAGTCAGAAATTAGAAAACACCATAATAAACAAAATCAAGATGTAGTATGAATGGGAATATAAAGATTTTTTTATATAGGTTTTTTTCTTCTTGATTGTTCATATTCATATTTCTCTGGTTTTTATAGATTTATTCTTTAAGTAATATTTTATAACGATGTTAGCAAGGCCTGTTATATAGAAGGCTTTTTTCTTGTAGGTCTGATATTGTTAGCAGACAACATAATAGGTACAAAGGTCATGATTCTGTAGTTCTTAGGGCAAACCTTTCAATGTCTGGGTCAGATAAGATTTTAGTCTCATGAAGAATCCTTGCCCATTATCATTTAGGTTAGGTTAAGTAAACACTTAGTTTGACATAGATATATGTTTCCTTATATTTGGCCAATCAGAGGATTATTACTCAAATTACCACTGTCTTTTGTAACCAATTATGCTGTTTGAATATTGTTTTCTTGATGATGTCAGTTCATGTATAAAATATAATGTAATTCCTTTTTTAAAAAAAACACAATTTATTAGGATATATTAAAAAGTTAAACATATATCAAAACTTAAATTGTTATACATCCTTTCCTCCTCTTCCCCCCCCCCTTTTCGGCTTCCCACAGTGCTCCAACCTCCAGCTCAGTTCTTATATTCACTTCAGACCTCTCTTTTTCATAATACATCTATAGGTAATTTATCTTTCAACTGTTATTCATATACATTTATCTATTTTCTACTATCTTTTAGTTTTCAGTAGTTATCAAAGCAAATCAAATTGTCTTTTACATCACAGTATTTTTCTAGGTAATCTTTAAAGTCTTTCCAATCTGCAAAAAATTCTTCTGCTTCCAAGTTATTAAGTTTCCTTGTCATTTTGTCCATTTCAACCATAAAAAGTAATTTTTTAATCCATTCCCCAAATTCAGGGACCTTGTCTTGTTTCCAGCATTGGGCATATGTCATTCTGGCAGTTGTGATCATATACCACATCAATGTCCTTTTAGCCATATTGACTTCTTCCATTTTAAGTCCCAAAAGTAATATTTCTGCTTCTTTCTTAAATTTACATTTCACATTTTTTCCATTTCAGCATGTATTTCAGTCCAAAATACTTTTGCTTTTTCACATGTCCACCACATATGATAAAATGAGCCCTCTGCATTTTTACATTTCCAACATTTGTTAGACATATTACTATTCATATTTGCAATCTTTTTGGCGTCATATACCATCTATACATCATCTTATAACAATTTTCTTTTAAATTATTACATGTTGATATTTCATTGCATTCTTCCATAAATATTCCCAAGATGACATCAATATTTCTTTATTCATGTTAACTGCCCATTTTATCATTTGCTCTTTAACTGTCTCATCTTCTGTATACCATTTTAATAATATACATTTTAGAAATAAGTTTTTACCCCCCTCAAACCATACCTTTTCAATATCATTATATTTTTCCCTGAATCCAAAAGCTTTTTTGTCTTTTCTAAATAAGTCATTAATCTATCTATATTGTAGCCAACCATACTTAAAAGCCGAATCTTCTTCCATTTTCATTTCAAATGTTTTTCCCACTGGTTTCAACATGTCTCTATATTGTACCCAATCTTCTCCTTTATGTGTCAAAAAAGGTTTTATAACCTCCGCCGGTAAATATCATGTAATTCCTGAATATGTTCAGAATAGGTTCAAGAAGAAGAAGAAGAAGTAAAAGAAGAAAGTTGTCAATTTTTGATTAGTTACTTGGTCCAATTGTTTTCCTGTTAATTGAAGCATATTCCCTAAATATGCTGAGAAGAAAGTAGTCAATTATGGATGGACTATTTGGTCCAACTGTTTTCTTGTTAATTGAAATAAAATATAGATCTTCCTCCTCATTTGACTTCATTTTTTGACATAGAATCTAATATGTACAACAAAGACTCTGGAGTGTCTTCATAAAGACAAAGGCTCCAAATGAATATATTGGCAACTCATACTTGAACACAAAAACCTAACTCTAATAGAAACTTATAAAATTAGAGAACAACTAGTATTCACACACAAAAAAAATTGGCTGAGAACTCCATGCTCGTTGAATCTTTTATTTCACAAAGTGAAAGAACAAAAATTCTCTAAACGAATTACTTCAATTAGAAATGCTCGAGGGGATATTCTTACTAGTATGGACTCTATATTAAAAGCTTTTGAAGACTACTACACAAATTTGTAGTCTTCCATGACTACCTATCAAGCTTTGACACACTTCCCTATATGCACTACTTTACTAGACATTCATTTATCCTTTTTAGATAATTATCGGACCAGGAGGTACTTGACACTATCAAGACACTCAAAAACAATAAAACGCTGGATCTGGGTGACATTCCCTCCAAATTCTATAAGTGTTTTGCCTCAAGCTTGGTGGGCTCCTTAACCACAGTATGCAACCATACCTTAGATTCTGGCAATCTGCCCCACTCTTGGCAACAGGCTTCAACGGTGGTGTTGCCAAAAAAAAAAGACAGACCCCTTGCTTCCGAATTCATATCAACCCATATTTCTTTTAAACCAAGATCTAAACATTTTTACATCCACATTAGCTAGACGTCTCAACACCTTTATATCAGAATATATACACCCAGAACAGGTGGGCTTTATATCTCAACATGACTTAGAGGACAACACTTTCAAAACCTTATATCTTCTTCATCACCGTACTAAAACCAAACAGCCAGCAATTTTTTGTCACTGGATGTGGAAAAGGCTTTCGACACAGTAGAATTTCCTTATCTTTTCTCTATGCTGAAGTCTATGGGATTTGGTCTTTAATTTATATCTGCCATTGAAACACTCTATCCCTGGTCCACCACTAAATTAAAAATTAATGGTGCCTTTTCAAGTCCTATTGCCCTTTGCAGGGGAACCAGACAGGGGTGTCCCCAGTCTGCTTTTTTTTGCATTGGCAGTGGAGCCCCTGGTCAATGCGATTAGAATGAACCCATCCATTTCTGGCATTAGAATTTGAGAATCAGAATATAAAATAGCCCTTTTTGCAGACAATATGTTACTATATGTCACTAGTCCCTCTGAATCCCTTCCAGAACTTTTAAAAGTACTAGGCTCATTTGGCTCTTTGTCTGTCCTCTGTATTAATAACTCCAAATCTCAATTATTACCACTTCATATCCCACAAGAAGAAGTCACATCTTTGAAGCATTCTTTCAACTTTAGCTGGATCTCATCTTACTTACCTTATTTGGGGATTAAGATTCCATGGAATCTCTCAATGTTAATAGAACTAAATCATCAAAACATGCACAGTGATGTACGACTTAATACTTAAATTGGATAAATTAAATTTAACATGGATGGAATTATTTAATCTCATAAAATCATTTCTTTTACCAAAATTCATTTTTCTTTAGAATGATCCCAATCAATATTCCTCCCTCACTTATAAAAAAATTGGCCATCCACTCTGCTGCAATTTCTATGGGCTGGGAAACGTCCTTGAGTAGGAGTCAATGTGTTAAGAAAACCCAAGTCTCAAGGCGGATTTAATCTGCCAGATTTATATACTTACCAAAAGTCTATTTTGATGTCTGGTGTGGTTAAGATATTGCACACTACCTCTCCTCCGGATTGGTTAAGACTATGCAAGGACCTCATTCATCCACACTCATTAGAAGACCTGATTTGGAACATCAAACCTATTTCACACCAAAATGTTCTTCAGAACATTTTTCTTTACCCTTCTATTCATTTCTGGGAAGACTACTAGTCGGCGGCTACGTCCTATAGTATCCCGTTATTCCACTTTAATAAACTAACAATGGTTTCTAGGGAATGTTGATTCAATAGGAAATGGTATCTAATATTAGATTTCCTTTCACAGAACCAATTCATATCTCCTGAATGGTCCCAATTGCAACACTGGATGTGATGTTCTACCTTTTACATATATTATTATTATAGGAAAGTGCCTATCCTACAATGTCTGCTAAACGAAGCTCCCATCTTTCTGATTTACACCAGATTAAGAATGCACTTTCATTACTGTTCTTTAATGATAACAGTGTTTTTCTTTTACAACTTTATTCTGTTTTATACAATATTGGATTGCTGGTTTTATTATAGATTTAGTATTATTCTCTAGTACATACTTTAAGATTTAATGTATAACTTTTGCCATATTCTAGATTTATATGTAGTATTATACCAAAATTGCTTATTCTTTATTTGATGTTAACATGTTCATATCTCTTGTTGTTCTACTAAAGTTCCCTTGCTCGAAAGCCAGTCGAATCCGACTCTAGGGTTGCCGCGCGCATCTCCGTTTCAAAGCCGAAGAGCCAGCCCTGTCCGAAGACGTTTCCGTGGTCATGTGGCTGGCATGACTAAACACCAAGGCGCACGGAACGCTGTTACCTTCCCACCGAAGCGGTACCTATTTATCTACTTGCAATTTCTTGCTTTCGAACGGCTAGGTTGGCAGGAGCTGGAACTAGAGACGGGAGCTCACTCCATCATGCGGCACCCGGGTCTCGAACTGCTGAACTACTGACCTTCCACAGCCTGCAGTTCAGCGTCTTAACCACCTGAGCCATCACAGCTCCCTTGTTGTTCTACTAGCGTACTATTAATAAAAAATTAATTTAAAAAGACAGGATTATGAAGCAAATACCAGAGGGAGCCTTGTTAAGGTAGAACCAAAAGAAACTTCTGGGATTCTTGAAGGAGGGTTATCAACTTTGGGTTTGAAAATTGCTGGAGATTTGGGGGTGGAGCATTTGGAAATTATCCAATTGGAGAGCTTGATTTCTGTTGCACATTCAAACTGTATGGATCAGAGGAAAATGTATCTTACAGCGTGTTTACTTCAGCAGTAAGTCCCGCTGAAGTCAGATGGGAGAGATGTGAAAGTGCCTGACCCTTGGTACCCCTTGGCACTGCCTGTAGGAGCAGATGGGGGGAGCTGATGGGGGCAACCCCCCCCCCGAATGTGCCCAGCCCCCTCCCAGGCCTCTCCCCTCCCTATAATTCTCCCCCTGGGGAGCCGGGGGGGACATATCAGCCTAGTTCCATTCCAACTAGTACTACATACGTTCTGGGAATTTGCAGTGCCATTTGAAGCAAGAGTCATGCCTTTTAAGCCCACTGAAATCAATGGGCTTATAAATGTATAAGTCTGCTTAAGATGACATGGCTGATAATTTTATTCTTCTCATCTGTGTGTGAATAAATGCCACAACGTTCACTTGATGTTGTTTCCTGGCAGCAGACTCTGGTGGATTTGCCTATACCAGTCTCTGCTACTTCTTTTCTGCAGCCGCTATGATGCTCCCTGTTCCTTATCTTCACTATCTCATCCTGGGGTTAGTCATTTGTAACATTTGCATCCCAATTCTTCTTCCAGGGAGCTCTGGTGGCTTGGAACTGAAGTCTCCGATTTCCAAAAACTGCTTTGTTGCGAGCAACCCCTTTGGATATGCCCTTTCTAGGCTTTGGTATGGTAGTGTCTAGGAGCTGCGGTGGCTCAAGTGGTTAAGACGCGGAACTGGAGGCTGTGGAAGGTCAGTAGTTCAGCAGTTCAAGACCCGGGTGCCGCATGACGGAGTGAGCTCCCGTCTCTAGTTCCAGCTCCTGCCAACCTAGCAGTTCGAAAGCAAGAAATTGCAAGTAGATAAATAGGTACCACTTCAGTTGGAAGGTAACAGCGTTCCGTGCGCCTTGGTGTTTAGTCATGCCGGCCACGTTGACCATGGAAACGTCTTCGGACAGCGCTGGCTCTTCGGCTTTGAAACGGAGATGAGCACCGCAACCCTAGAGTCGGACTCGACTGACTTTCGAGCAAGGGAACCTTTACCTTTACCTATGGTAGTGTCACTGACTGAGAGAGCCCCCCTGATAGCTGTGAATGGCTGGTGGTGGTGTGGAAGGGAAGTGGCAGGGGAAGGAGAAAGCGCGAGTTCTTGCGTCCTTGCTAATTAATCAAGTTTATTTTAAAAAATAGGATGTCCTGGAGGATATTAGTTCTTAGGGCCGCCATAAGCTGGAAGCAGCTCGACGGCACTTAACACAACCCATGCAGCTCAGTCTCTTGGCCACGGCCACGTTTCTGTTGGAATCAGTGGGACTTACTTCTGAAGAAACGTGGAGGAGATCCGGCTGTGAGGCTGCAGTCCAATAGCATTGATTAAAACGGAACTGGATTGAGCTCAGAGTTTACTTTTCAAAGGAATCCTCTGGGTAATTACTACCAATCAAAGCATATAAAAGCCAATCGGCCATGTACGGCCCTCGGCTTTTTAAAAAGCTGATTTTTTTAAAAAAAAAAGCTTATTAGACTTTCCAACACTTGGGCAAGTTTCTTCATTTTTAAGCTGCCTCACAAAAGCCAACTACAACAGCTTTCCTTTTGAAGTCTTCTCTTTAGAAGCGATCCACTTTCATATGTTTACCAAGGGTGGGGGGGATGTTATTTCCCCCCCCTAAAGTTTTCCTCTGTGGATGAGAATTGGTGGGGGAGGTTGCAGCGGGTGAAATGTTTCTGCGAAATTAGTAACATGCATAAGGCTAAATGACCAAAAAAATAAATAAATGCTGGATCAGAGTGTGATTGGACAGAAGGACTGTTCCAGCACACAAGCATTTCCTTTTCCTATGTTCATTGAGAAAGAAACTGTGTGTATAAAATGTTTCCCATTCTGTAGGGACCTGACCCACATTCTGAACCAGTTCAACAAATCACGTGGAAGATCAAGCGTTGTCATGTCAAAATAAACTGGAAACGGCATGCGTTTGCGTTTTTATTGGATTTACAGCCAATCCTATTCCTTATGCATAATGCGCATTGGAGCATGGCTGAGAGCCAGTTTGGTGAGAGCCAGTTTGGTGTAGTGGTTAAGTGCACGGACTTTAATCTGGGAGAACCGGGTTTGATTCCCCACTCCTCCACTTGCACCTGGCTGGATGACCTTGGGCAAGCC
The DNA here is from genome assembly GCF_001447785.1 of Gekko japonicus. Classification (NCBI taxonomy): domain Eukaryota; kingdom Metazoa; phylum Chordata; class Lepidosauria; order Squamata; family Gekkonidae; genus Gekko; species Gekko japonicus. The sequence goes on from NW_015175433.1 coordinate 97,908, forward strand.
ATAGTTCTGATAAGAGCTGTTCTTGAAAAAAAGCAGTTTCTGTCAGAGCTCTCTCAGCCCCACCCACCTCACAGGGTGTCTGTTGTGGGGAGGGGAAGGGAGAGGAGTTTGTAAGCCGCTCTGAGACTCCAAGTGAAGGGCGGGATATAAATCCAATCCAATCTCTTCTCTTCTTCTTCTCTTCTTCATCTAAGTCATTGATTCTCAGGCTGTGGTTTGGGACCTTCAGATGGGTTGTGACCAGAGGTCATTTCGGGGGGGAACGCGGGGGAACACAGTTCCCCCGGGTGAGGTGCAGGGGGTGGGGCACATGACGAAGCCCCGCCCCCTGCTTCCGGCCGCCCTGCTTCCGGCCCTCATTCAGCCAGGAGGAGGCAGGAATAGAGGGAGGGTAAATTGCTTCCTCCCTGCCTCTCCCCACCCCTGCTTGCCTGGGGCCAGGGAGGGCCTTGGCGGGGCTTCCTCGCACTCCTGCTGGCCTTGCAGGTCCACCGCCGGGCCCCTGATGTCAGGGGGTGTGGCATATGCTAATGAGTTATGCTAATGAGTTCCCCTAGGTCTTTTTCTACGAAATGACCCCTGGTTGTGACTCTCACAAGTGGGTCACTGATAGGAGCAGGGTGAACTGTGAAAGGAGGCTCAGGGAGACTCAGAGACAAAGCTGGGATTGCCTCTTCACATAGTGCAAAGTGGCCATGAAATACAGCCCTCCGCTCAATAATGCTATAAACTTGTACATAGCAAACAGGAAAAGTAACACTGAAATTTGTTCACTGTTAACTGTTACAAGATTCTTGTATTTTTTAATGCTAGGGTGGAGGAATGTAGCATGGAAATTCCTGCAAGTTGATCCCAAAAATGCAATGACTTTTGAAGCTGGCCCTTGAAAGGGTCAATGGGTGAAGAAGAGGAGGAGGAGGAGATTGGATTTATTCCCCGCCCTTCACTACCTGAAGGAGTCTCAGAGTGGCTTCCAATCTCCTTTCCCTTCCCCTCCCCACAACAGACACCCTGTGAGGTAGGTGGAGCTGAGAGAGCTCTTTCAAGAACTGCTTGTGACAGAACAGCTCTGAGAAAACTTGTGACTGACCCCAGGTCACACTCGGAGGTGCATGTGGAGGAGTGGGGAATCAAACCCGGTTCTCCCAGATTAGAGTCCGCCCTCCTAACCACTACATCAAACTGGCTCTCACAAGAAGAGGGTCCTACAGCAGAAAGGCTAAAAAACATTGATCCTGAATCATCCCTGCAACAGCTGGAAATGAAAAATAATCTATCCAAACAAATGGCCTGTAAAATGATTAACATTTGAACATCTAGTCATCCAAGTGCATTTTCTTTCTGCAGTCTTAGGCTATCACCTTCTAGACTTTCCTCCTCCCCGGTGCTATGACCTCAACATGTGTTAGGATACCCTCCATCTTCAGTAAGTGTGGCATACAGCCGATGAAGATGCCTTATTCTGAGTCAGCCTATTGGTCCATCTAGTTTTGACAGACATAGGCCCTCCAAGGTCTCAGGCATAGAAAGGTCTTTCCTAATTCCTTCTCCTTGAGATCCTGCAGCTGGAGATGCCTGAGTCTGAACCTGGGACCTCCTTCTGCAAAGTGTCCATTCTGCTATTGAGTTCCTCCCCAATAAATTGAGACTCATTTAATGTCACGACAACTGGGTATTTTGATAGCCTTATGCCTCTGGATTTGATATTGATTCGGTGTTTGCAGAGTGTTAGATGCCATACAGGACTCAGGTGTGATAAATCCCAGAACGAAAGCCTTGCAAACGGAAGGGTACGAAAAACTTCAGTCACCGTTGTGTGTTAGGTGAGAACTTTGGGAGACAGCTTCTATGTGGTGGCTACTTGGTGGGAGCTAAACAGGTCCAGGGGTTGGCTCACCCGTTTTTGGCACAGGTGAGCACAGTAGTTCTCCTTAGTTCTGAACTGTGTACATGCCTTGGTAGAATTAATGAATGAAATTAACAGAAAAGCTAGTCAAGCTAGTTAAGACTTCTTTCACTTACCCTGTCCTGGATAGCCCAGGCAAGCTGGATCTCATCAGATCTTGAAAGCTAAGCAGGGTCGACTCCGGCAAGTACTTGGGTGGGAGACCTCCTTGGAATACCAGCAGTCGGGAGGTGGGGGCAGGCTTTATTCAGCCACCTCTCTGAATATCCTCCAGGCCCCCCAGTAGGGGTCCATCACCAGAGGTCGCCATGACTTCCAGGTGCACACACACTCACTCATACACACACAGAAACACACACATTTGAAAAATACCCCAAAAAAACCCAACAACCCCAAAAGAATTCTCTCAATTAAATAGCTACTAGAAAACTGTCTTTGTAGATGATGTGCCATTTTCTGAAACTACCCAGGTTATCTATACAGTAAATTTTCAGGAAACTATAAATAGTGGACTGGATCCATTGATGCAAGGAGCCTTGCTCTGGGAGAAGATTTATCATAAGAGACTTGTTGGGTTCAACTCTTTGACTCCTAAATATATCAAAATATTGACCCTTTTAGTGACATTTTGATTTTTGGTAAAAAAAAAATTTGTATAATTTAATATTAAGAAAATAGTGTACATTTTTGTAAAGAGGAGCAATATTTTTACTCTCTGCCGTCTTCACACTATGGAGAGAGAATCTTCTTCTCTGGGTGCTTTGAACAGGTTGGAAAAAGCAGAGTTTGCACAGTTGTGTGACCTTCATCGTAACTTGCAAAAGGCCTAGGTTTCCTGATATTATTCTCATCACCGGATCTTTCTTTTGACTACTCCTTTGGGGGAAAGGCTTATAGCTTATTAAGAAAAATTGCCATTTGTTTAATAAGTCACATTCTTTAGTCTTTTTTTTAAAAAAAAAACACCACTATTCTCCTCATTGTTATGCCTTTTTGTTGAAATTCCAAGGGAAAACATACCACGGTGCTTGGTATGAAAGCAATTTCATCAAACAGCTTTCTTTCCACTGCCAGTGCTTTGAGCTGACTGAGATTTTCATTACTAATTGGCTTTATTAGCTTGTTCAACCATCAATGTTCTTATTGGTATTTCAATAGGAAATATGGCGAGATGGGTTGAGTAGCATATTTTGGCCATAAAAACAGTGTGGGGCCTTCTGGAATCACATACAATGCTGTTAATAATAGCCTGTTCACTAATAGCTTATTGTAGATTGTTTGGGAGCTTCCACGTGGGGATGGGATTTATTTTGTTGGTTTCCCTGTTGCTAGAATAGATACAGATAAAGTGTAGCAGCAGCGGAGCTTCTACATGACAACGTTCCCATCAGCTTCCCTGCTCCAGGCCCTCCCAAAGTGGCTACACTCCTTCCCTGGGCCACCAGAGCGTTTGAAATTTAAAAACAAATAACATGAGAATAGCAGTATACCAATATGCCAATGTCACTGTAGGAGAGCAGGTTCTCTGAATTCCCAGCTTCCAATTTAAAGCATTTAATTTTAATTAAGATTAATTAAATTAACTTAAAAATTAAATTAAATTTAAAGTAACGGCGTTTCGTGCGCCTTGGTGTTTAGTCATGCCGTTCACATGGCCACAGAAATGTCTTCGGACAGCGCTGGCTCTTCAGCTTTGAAACGGACATGAGCACCACAACCCTAGAGTCGGATTCGACTGGCTTTCGAGCAAGGGAACCTTAACCTTTTTTTTTACCTTTATTTTAAAGCAAAAGTAAATCTCTAACACTTTCCCTTGCAAAGATATGCCTCTTTCCTCATATCTCTGCAAGGGAATGGACTAGAGACTTACTTTTCTTTCAAACAAAGGCAGAGAATTTGGAGAACATGCTGCTGCACCTGTTGTTACAACTGTACTGGATGGACTCAATCAAGGGAGCCACAGCCTTAATTTTGCAAGATCTGAGCAAGGCTGTTATCGGTGGGACATTTGGGAGGACATTAATTCATAGGGTCGCCATAAGCTGGAAGCAACTTCACTGCAGATAACACACACAATACTGGACAGGAGTGATTTCTCTTTGGTTATGTATGCAGCAGCTTTAAATAGCAATATAAGCAACAAAGGTAAAAAGCACAAGTGACGTCTTTTTGTAAGCATATGAATGAAAATGTCTTTGTTGCATTTCAAGACTTCTGTGGGGGGGGGAATACAGTTTTCCACAAACGTTTCTGAACTCTCTTTTGGGGATATAGGTAAAAAAGATGGAAAAGATCTTTGAAAGGACCATTTGCCTGCCAGATCTTACCTTGTGACCTTTAATAAAACTTGGAAAAGAAAGAATACAGGGCTACAACTGAGCAAGTGGTCATTGGACACAGATGCCAAACTGGAGAGCTCTTCTTACCAACAATCACATCTGGCACTTTGGCAAAGCCTCTTGGCTAGCTGATCTTACAGCTGTTTGCTTCTCCAAATTGTTTCATGCTCTGTTAACATTGATTTCTATTTGGGGTTGATAGAGGCCATGTCATACAAATGTCTCGTTTCACCCATTTTCCCATTTATTGCATCATTCTGGCTTACGACCGTATTCTTGGCTTATCCAAAACTGAGAGCCTATAAAGCTATTCAGAGAGATCCAGGGAACATCTGTAAAGACAAAAAAAGAAGAAAAGGAAAGGTAAGAATGTAAACCACCTGGCAGATTTGGATTTATTAGACTGCCATTAAAGGTACAGGAGCATGGCCAGGAAAAAATGGTAGTGAAGCTTAAAGAGCCAGTTTGGTGTAGTGGTTAAGTGCGCGGACTCTAATCTGGGAGAACCGGGTTTGGTTCCCCACTCCTCCGCTTGCACCTGCTGGATGACCTTGGGCAAGCCATAGTTCCGTCAGAGCTGTTCTTGAAAAAGAGCAGTTTCTGTCAAGAGTTCTCTCAGCCCCACCTACCTCACAGGGTGTCCGTTGTGGGGAAGGGAAGGGAATGGAGCTTGTAAGCCACTCTGAGACTCCCTTGGGTAGTGAAGGGCGGGGTATAAATCCAATCTTCTCTTCTCTTCTTCTCCACATCTTTGCCAAATTGCCACCAATAGACGCTATCCAATGCATTGTTCAGCCAGCCAACTGGTTCTACTCTGTATATATTACCAGAGCTCTTAGGGGCCTAATTTTGACCACAGTCCCCCCCCCCCCAAAAAAAACTGATAACTTATAAATAGGAGCATATCTCAGTGTTTTTTTCCAAAATCTCAGTCCATGTAGCACTCTTCCATTTATAAGGAAAACACAGGGTTGGATCACATACCAGGAAGCGTTGGTGGACATTGTCCTTTCCCACCTTCCTCCAAAAGCCCCTTGTGACTCCCCAAAAGCTGATGCCGGAAGTCAGGAGAGCCTCATGGAAGGCATGGTGGACTGCAAAGGCAAACAATGGAAGTATTGGATAAATTAATCTGTAATGGGTAAATGCCTGATAGAACCTGGCAGTGCCTTTCTGCAAATGGAAGAGGGCAGTTTTGGCCAATTCCTTCCCTTAAGATTCAGACTGCCAATCTGCCCCTCATATTCTTCTTAAGGGTCCCTTACCCCCCCCCCAGCAGCATTTTGGAGAAATCAACAGTCTGTGGCAGGAGAAGGGAGGCAGAAAATTCTGTTTAACTGTCTTCTGTTAGTGGAAGACTTCCCCTGGATCCAACCTTATTCAAATATAATCTTTTGAGTATGTAATAGCCTGACCTGTATTGATCTCATCAGATCTCGAAAGTTAAGCACGGTTGGCCCCGGTTAGTGTTTGAATGGGAGGCCACCAAGGAGTACCAGAGTCGTGATGTGGAGGCAGGCCATGGTAAACCACCTCTAAGGTCCTTTCCGCACTTGGATCTCATCCCTGGTTTTATCAGAGTTCAACTCACAACAGAATACCTGGCATTTATCCCTGGCTATAACAGCATCCATTTATCCCAGGACAAGTGTGGGGCGAAACCTCAATGTAATCTTGTTGGGTGATAGTGAGATACTGAAAAAATGGTATTTAGCAGAGATAATATAGCCCAGCAGAGCCTGAGTAAAATAATTCAGACTG
>NW_015175433.1:104253-115610 GCF_001447785.1 Gekko japonicus
GGAAGAGAAGCCATAAAATGGTAATACACCTTGACACTTTAGTCCCAATCAGATTCCTAGATCAGGGAGAAAATTCCCGGGCTTCCTACACCTAAAGAACATTGGTTACATGAGAAAACATGTGACTTCCTGTGAGTAACATAAACAAACATTTAACCCCAGATATACTGAGTGTTTTCAACTTGTAATACCTAACAAATCTGGAAACAAAAAAAAATACCCCGAGATAATTACAGGGGTGAAGTCAAGTGTAGTGTAAAATGTAAGTTCGGGGACAGGGTTGAACCAGGATTTAAGGTCTAATGCAGAATCACCCTAAATATCTCTTACCTTGAAAACCCCACCAAGGGTTGCCCTAACTCAGCTATGACTTGGCAGCAGGAAAAAAAATGTAATAGAAATGACTACAACTCAGTATTACTTCTAGCATCTGTAAATAACAGCTTCTGGACATAAAATGATGTTATCACCTGCCTAAGATTACCCTGTAAAACTTACCTGTAAAGGGTGTCAAAATATTAGAGGTTTGGGTTTTTGTTTTTTTTTAAAAAAAGATAAACTTATATATTTTTGTACAAACATCTGTCAAATAAACTCTTGATTCTTTTAAAGGTCAGCTTTATCCCAGTTGTGGCTGGCTGGAAAACAACAGAATGCTGAGGATGAAATTACTTGCCTCCACTGATAGAATGCAGATGCAAATCCTTCAAAACAGTGAATGGAAGAGAAAGAACCTGAGCATCTGTACAAGGATTGAACGTTCTTTTGTGACCCCTGGTGGTGAATTCTAATAATGAGGCTTCAAAACGACGAGGGAAAAGGCATCGATGTCACTTGCCTGTTTAGTTTACTTCCAGTAAACTGAAAGAATACACATTATGTGTGCATGCATGCCAGTTTTTCACATCTGAATATTGCCATTCATTTCTTATTGATCCCAATAAAGGATCATCTCTTTACACCTAGAACAAAAGCTTTGTTGGATCAGACTTGTGTCCTATCTAATCCAGCCTAAGCTAGAAATATTGCAGTGTGAGACAAACTCTGCTTGCAAATAAATAGCTTGAAACTCTAGATAGTAGAAATATAAAATTCTAGATAGTGGAAATATAAAATTCTAGAAAGTAGAAATATAAAAGTAGGCAATGCATTAACTAGGAGCTGCGGTGGCTCAAGTGGTTAAGACGCTGAACTGCAGGCTGTGGAAGGTCAGTAGTTCAGCAGTTCGAGACCCAGGGTGCCGCATGACAGAGTGAGCTCCCGTCTCTAGTTCCAGCTCCTGCCAACCTAGCAGTTCGAAAGCAAGAAATTGCAAGTAGATAAATAGGTACCACTTCGGTGGGAAGGTAACAGCGTTCCGTGCACCTTGGTGTTTAGTCATGCCGGCCACATGACCACGGAAACGTCTTTGGACAGTGCTGGCTCTTCGGATTTGAAACAGAGATGAGCACTGCAACCCTAGAGTCAGATTCGACTGGCTTTCGAGCAAGGGAACCTTTACCTTTTTAATGCATTAACTGCTCTGACCTCAATAACCTAGGCTAGCCTGAGCTCCTCAGATCTCAGAAGCTAAACAGGGTCAGCCCTGGTGAGTACTTGGGGAGGGAGACCACCAAGGAATACCAAGGCTGGGATGCTGAAGCACACAATGGCATATTACCTCTGAATGATTCTTGCCTTGAAAACCCCACGGGGTCGCCATAAGTCAGCTGTGATTTGACAACAAAAAATAAAAAATGTGTGAATTAATCTACCGCAAATATATGTTTGGATCTTCTCTTAATTTCCCACAAACAGAAGGGGGACAATGTGCAGCTATATCCGCAACTGAGTGAAACCAAAATGCTTGGATTTATGGTAACGTAATTGCACTGAAACGACATGGCCTTAAGATCACACTGATAGTCATCTCCTTCGGAGGTCACTGTTTATGCATAGTGTGTTTAATTCATTTTACAGCTTGATGCTAAACTCTTCACTTCCAAGCACGTGCATTTCCCAGTATGGTGCCAGTCATATATTGACATGATTTCATTGTTTATGTGCCCCCCTTAAGTTGTTACAGCTTCCTGGGAGTAAGCCCTATTGAACAGTGGGACTTACTCTGAGTAGACCTGTTGGGATTCTTTTAGAGTAAGTCAGCAGAGTATTAAGAGACTGAGTCCATGGTGTGTCTAAAATATAAAAATTTACTATAAACCTAACATGGGGAAAAGGTATGAAAATAACAAAGAGCTAATATGGCTACATCCTTACAGCTAAAAGGTAAAACAGGAAGAGAATGGTGTCTCCTTCTCAGTCAGAACAAAGAGAGGAAAGAGAAGCCAATATGCTAAATACTTGACACATTGGTTTCCAATCAGACTAGCAAGTTAGCTCCAAAGTTCCCGGGCATTCTATTGTCTAAACAGATTGGTTACAAACAAACATGTGACTTCCTGCTGATCATAACAAACATCATTAACCCTGTAAATACTGAAGTGTTTTGACTTGTAACACCCAACAAGACCTACTTGGGATTGGTGCCTACTTTGCTGAAAATGTGTGCCTATTTAAAAATATCAACTGAGGGAAAGGCAACAACGCAGACAGCAGCAATGTGATATGGAAGGAAAAAGGAATCTGCACTGTTCAAAAAAGGAGCAGCTCGGTCTATATTGTACGAATCCGTTTCCATGTCGCGTAAATGGAACAATTGATATGCACACTTCGGTAACGAAACCCTGGTTAGTAGAGCCAGATGAAAGTTAAACAGAAAGTGATGTGGGGTTAAATTTAGTGTCTTTCATAATCTTGACAGAACTGTAGGCTTTCACCGGTAGGCCGATCACTCTCGTAATCTGGAGGTGGTGCACAAGTAGAAGAGCTGAAAGTAAATGGGAAAAGAAACAGAAGCACAGAGGCACTAAGGAGAGGTCACGTTCCTGATTGTTACCATCTGGGGTGAGGTCCCACATAACACAGGAATGGGAATTGCGCGTATAAACACGGGCTAATTGGCGAGCCATGCAGAGGAACCTGATCCTGCATTAATGAGAGAGCGGCCGCGGGGCCACCAAGAGACAACTGCTGAGGAAGCTCCAGTCACGCATTTTGGCAAGTGTCATCGTCCGCCAGCCTGACCAGGCACTGCTCGATTCCAGCCCTTTCGCTGGTGGGCTGTCAGTTTCCCGTGCTGAGAAAGGAACCGGCAAGTCAAAATTGTCTTAAAGTGAAAAATCTGACACTTGACAGGCTGTTAATGATCTCAGGGAACCCTTTGTGGATACGTGTTACGTTTATTATCACACGTGGTCTCGCTGATGTCTGTAAGGAATAAAAGAGGTTGGGGGAATTTATATATATACATACTCAATGATTACACTAGGGTGATTCCTCATTTGTAAACATGTTCAACGAAGCCAGTGCCTTCCCGTCCCTTATCCTTCCTGTCCTCGTCCTCTTCACGGGTTGGCTGACAGGAAGCGGACAAAACAGTCCACTCCGTTCAAGCCGATAATAAAAGCAGGAACCAACAAGCAATCCCGTCTGCCTTAGATCTGAGCTGAATGACAGTTTTAAATAGCAGTATCACACAGTGCTTTTGCAGAGTTTAAAACCCTTCATGTACATCATCTCCATACTGCTTGCAGAAGCCCTGTAAGGAAAGGAAGTATTAGTATCAGTGGGCTTAGGGTTGCCAATACAACTGATCTCCAGGTTAGCTCACCTGGAGAAGATGGCCGCTTTGGAAGCTGGACTCTAGGGCATTATGCCCCAGTGAAGTCACGCCCCTCTCCCAGCCCCACCCTCCTTGGGCTCCACCCCTGAAAAATCTCCCAGTACTTCCCAACCCAGAACGGCCAACCCTACCTGCACTGCGTATGGAGGATGAGGCTGGGAGGGAGCCATTGGCCTAAGGCCATATTGTGAGTTCATGGCCAAAACGGGATTTGAGTTCAGGAATGAACATTTTCACAACTCACTTATTGTCTCTGGAGATAAACAGTGGCACACCATACTATTGTGCAGGGCTATTTTTGGGCAGGAACGCACAGGAACGGAGTTCCGGCTGGCTCCTGAGTTGGCCACACCCAGCAGGAACGCATTAGCATAACAGGCCACACCCAACAGCAGAAACTCATTCGGATTGGCTACATTAGGGGTGTGTGGCCTAACATGCAAAGGAGTTCCTGCTACAAAAAAAGGCCCTGGGTTTTGACCACAAACAAGGTCAACAGAATAAGAAGCAAAAGGTGGGTGTGGTTGGATGAGCACACTTCTGGTAATGTGGGGGATGTGGCCTAATATGCCAATGAGCTGTGCTGTCAGGGGTGTGGCCTAATATGCTAATGAGTATCTGCTGTTGGGTGTGGCCTATTATGCTAATGTGTTCCTGCTGGGCTTTTTCTACAAAAAAAGCCCAGCTATTGTGCATTGTATGCCGGGCCACGTCTCAGCCCCAAGAAACTGAGCGACTGATGGCCTCTGGGGCTGGATGCATAGGAAAAGCTGAAGTCAGGGCTTCTGCCCATCAGCACGTCCTCGATCCGAGCAGCCTCTAGCAGTGTCCAAGGTGTGCGGGCACAGCTTGCCTAGCAGGGCTCTTTATGTAGCAGGAACTCCTTTGCATATTAGGTGACACACCCCTAATGTAGCCAATCCTCCAAGAGCTTACAGATGACTTCTTTCAGCACTTGGGCCCAAAAGGTTGCTCACCCCTCCTGACTTGCGGTGTTAGATTTATGTCTTTTTAGCAGCCTGAAAAGGAATCACATATCTAAGTGGAAATTATTAAAGTAACGCAACAAGAAGGATGTAAAAGATGTGCTGATATTATCGGCTCCTTAGTTATCTAAGGAGGGAAACTGCCCTAAAGAAATTATTAGGGGGACTTGAACAACCCACCAGTTAGGGCCTTTGTTGGGTGATAGTGAGATATTGAAAAAAATTGGTATTTAGCAGAGATAAAATAGAAGTGTCCAAGGTGTGCGGGCACAGCTTGCCTAGCAGGGCTCTTTATGTAGCAGGAACTCCTTTGCATATTAGGTGACACACCCCTAATGTAGCCAATCCTCCAAGAGCTTACAGTAGCTCCTGTAAGAAGAGCTCTGTAAGCTCTTGGAGGATTGGCTACATTAGGGGTGTATGGCCTAATATGCAAAGCACAGCAAGCCTCAGCTGTCTCACCACACACAGAGAGACACACACACCCCAACACCTCTGCAGGTAGATACGACTTCTTTCAGCACTTAGGCCCAAAAGGTTGCTCACCCCTCCTGACTTGCGGTGTTAGATGTATGTCTTTTTAGCAGCCTGAAATGGAATCACATCTCTAAGTGGAAATTATTAAAGTAACTCAACAAGAACGATGTAAAAGATGTGCTGATATTATTGGCTCCTTAGTTATCAAAGGAGAGAAACTGCCCTAGAGAAATTATTAGGGGGACTCGAACAACCCACCAGTTAGGGCCTTTGTTGGGTGATAGCGAGATATTGAAAAAAATTGGTATTTACCAGAGATAAAATAGTCCAGCAGAGCCATAGTAAAATAATTCAGACTGAGGGTCCATGTGTGATTAAAATATAAAGTTTTTACTCAATTCTAGCATGGGAGTAACTGGGATGAAAATAACAACATAGCATAATCGGCTACATCCTTACTCTACAAAGACAAAACTAGAAGAGAGAGAGAGTATGGCTACTCTTCTTCTTCTTCTTCAGAACAGCAAACAAAGACGGGAAGAGAAGCCATAAAATGGTAATACACCTTGACACTTTAGTCCCAATCTAATTCCTAGATCAGGGAGAAAATTCCCGGGCTTCCTACATCTAAAGAACATTGGTTACCTGAGAAACATGTGACTTCCTGTGAGTAACATAAACAAACATTTAACCCCAGATATACTGAGTATTTTCAACTTGTAATACCCAACAGTCATGTCCTGTTTGCCAGGTGCAAACGGGGATCTGATTTTTCTGTTGGGCTGCCCATTCACCTGTCTGTGGCTCTTTGGTAGGTACTTGGTTCAACAATGCCCTTCAGTACAGGGCAATCAGCTTTTCATGCCTGACTTTTCTCACACAGGCCAATGAACTTCTAATGAAGTTCTACTCCTCCCCACTACGTGAGTCCACTTGGCATATAGTTGCTTAAAGGACAGTGAAATCAGTCGCAGAACATATGAGTCCTAAATTATTGCTGTGCTTTAAACCCATAGCGTCTGTGTACATCCAAGTCGTCCTTAGCAATGTGAACAGCTGCCAGTCTATTTGGATCATCTTCTTTTGTGTGTGTGCACATTTCCGCAAAAACACTGTGCAAACCCACGTGGCAGGTGTTTAAATTGTTTGGTGCCGAACCAAACAGACCCGCTGCTTAGCTCATGTCTGATCGGCTCAGTCAGACACAGTTAAGTTTGATTGTTGGACATGTCGGCCACAAAATTTGCAGTATCCTTAGACATTGTAATACGTCAGAAAAATAAAAGAGCCATACCTTGCAGCCTGTCAAACGATATCCGTTACAAGTACACAAAGTTCCCTTTACCAAAAGAGACATCTTACCATCGCGGTCATTTGTTGCCAGAATCCTTTTCCAGCTTTGAAAATTACTTGTGAGTGAGGCAATCTCACAGGCTCCCTTCCAACGTACAGTTCATCAACATTCTTCCTGGTTTTATGATCAAAGTTTTGCAGTCCGTTCCGTTCCACGGTTTTCTTTCAAAATATTCCAACTCTTTTACAAACTCAATGTGTTGTGTATTTTTCAAGAGACCTTCTTGAACTTTTCCCATTCGATCTCGAGGGTGAAGAAGTGGACATCTCCGTACATGGAAAAATGGCTTTAAATTGGTCGCGGAGCAGGATTCGTTTCGGGGACACTACAACTTAATAATGGCCATGGTCACACGGGCTGGAAAATGCGGGGGGGGAGCGTGGCTGTTTGCCCCGGGGCAAACTAACATGCAACTGCGCGATCAGACGTCCGGTTGAGGTCCCGTGGCTAGGGGGGAGGTGCCGATCACACGACAGGCAAAGAAGCGGGGTGGCAAACAGGTTTATTGTGGGTTTTTTTTACTGTTTTAAACTGAAGTGTATGCATGCTCCGTTGGGTGCTTGTGCGCATCCGTGGAGACTTGGGGGGAAAAATGACCTGTTTGCGAGGGGACATGGGCGGGCGCCAGATGCCACCAGAAACGCGATCAGACGCCCACCCTTGCCCCGCAGTTTTCGGAAACTAGTACCTCAGAGGTACTATTTTTTTGCCCTGGATCTTCAGCGGGAAGCCTCAGGTGAGCCACGGGAGCTCTACGCTTCCCAGATATGGCAGTGTGATCGCGCCCGGAAAATCTGCCTATCTTCCGTCTCTGTAGTGTGGCTAATGCTTCGTGTGACCACAGCCAATAATGAGCAAACCCATATTTAATTTAGGCTTTATTGGCCTTTGGTTTCTTGGCCATAGGCTTTCAAATGTTACGTTGCTGGGGCAGCTTTGGTGTCACATTGGAGCTCTGCAGATTTTCAGGGCCTCTCTAGCTATTGATTGGCTTAGCTGCTATGATGTCATAGAGGGGCAAAAGTAAATTAACTCACAAAAGTATTGCCAACACATGATGGGTTTAGATGACTTATATGTTCTGTTTTGAGCAGTTTTAGGGGCTTTTTATTGGGTCACAAATGAGGGCCAGCTGGTGCTTATGATATGTAATGCTTGAAAAATTGAACATAACACTTAATGCGTGCTTTGATGTGTACACAGAACATATATCCTCATTTATTTCCATGGAATGTATCTACAATGCCATTCCCACCACTTGTGTACATCGACCCCCCACGTGAATAATGATCTTCCCAGTCATAGTGGATGCTAAAGTAATTTAAATGGTTTTACACTGTAAATTTTCAGTGTTCTGTATAGTATCCGCTGCAATTTACTGGGGTTTAATTAGCCACATGGGGCTTCTGAATTCCCCACTGCAGCAAAGATACTTTCAGAATTCCAGTAGGAAAAAATAATTTAAATGACAGTACAGTAACTACAGATATGAAGGAGGTGTTCAGTTTAAATGAAGTCGATTGTAGAATATGGAATTTTTTGCAGGACTTTTCTCTTTTTTGCCAAACCAAGCACTTGTCCTTGATCTGTAATTAATGCAAGTATCATAAAGTAAAATCTTTATGATGTGGAAATTGCCAAGTTGATTCAGTGAGAATTGTTGTTTTTGAGTTAAATAGCAATTAAGTTTTCAGAAGGCAATAATCAGACACTAAGCAAAGAAAAATGTGTTCTAATCAAAATGCAGCTCTCCTGCTTCTTGAATGTAGCCATATTGTAATAATCTAGTGAGTGAGCTGTCTGTTGGATTCCAGAGTCTTTGGTCTACAAGTACGTGAAAGCAAAAGTGTAGATTTAGCCACAGGAAAATTTTCTTGCTATTGGCTGCCTGTAATAAATACCCAGCGAGATTTACAAGGAAATTCTTAATAAAATGTTGCCTGTAGAAACAACAGATTTCAAAGTGTTCTCCATCCAAAGAAGTACATGTGCAAACTTTTACATATATCGGCCTTCACTGACTTTGGGGTTTTGCTTGTTCAGTAATGAAAGATGGAAATAATAGGTTTCCTTTGTTTTTTACCTATAAATCTTTTTCTAAGTAAGAAAGAAATGAACTCATGTGGAAGGGAGATTGGATCACATAGTATTAAACTGATTATGGCTTGGTAATGGAAAAAGAGGCGAGTGAAATCTATACCTGCAGTGCATAAGAATATTGTTCCCTAAGAGTTTATTACCCTATCAGGTTGACATGTTCATATAGTCATGTTGTATCTACACTGAGGTTGTTTGTACATGCATATTAAAGTAAAGGTAAAGGTTCCCTTGCTCGAAAGCCAGTCGAGTCCAACTCTAGGGTTGCGGTTCTCATCTCCGTTTCAAAGCCAAAGAGCCAGCGCTGTCCGAAGACGTTTCCGTGGTCATGTGGCCGGCATGACTAAACACCAAGGCGCATGGAATGCTGTTACCTATTTATCTACTTGCAATTTCTTGCTTTCGAACTGCTAGGTTGGCAGGAGCTGGAACTAGAGATGGGAGCTCACGCCGTCATGCGGCACACTCGGGTCTCGAACTGCTGAACTACCGACCTTCCACAGCCTGCAGTTCAGCGTCTTAACCACTTGAGCCACCGCAGCTCCTATATGCATATTAGATGTGCGCAAATGTATGATGCACAGTGCAATCCTATGTAAGGATACTCAGTCCACTAAAATCTCTGTACTCAGAGTGGAGTAACTCTGCAAAGGGTTGCACTGTAATTCTTGTAGCCTTCAGTGCCTTGGGGATCAGTTGAAGAGTAGGTGTATATCTGACACAGATGCTCTGCCTTTTAGATCATAGAATCATAGAGTTGGAAGGGACCTCCGGGGTCATCTAGTCTAACCCCCTGCACAAGGCAGGAAATTCACAAATACCTCCCCCTTCACACCCGCAGTGACCACTGTTCCATGCCCAGAAGATGACAAAAACCCTCCAGGATCTCCGGCCAAACTGGCCTGGAGAAAAATTGCGTCCTGACCCCAAAGTTGCAATCAGCATTTCCCTGGGCGTGTAAGAAAGGGCCACAAGAACTAGGCACTGAGGCAACCTTTCCTACCCTCATGGATAGATGTGATTATATGTGTCAGCAGGGTGCTGGAAACAGATCAGATTTTTCCCCATAATGTGGTGTTTGTTTTTTCAAGGAAGAGTTTGATATAGCATTGATGGATATGTTAGTGCTGTATCCCAAGAGCCACTTCCTACATAGCTTTGTGGAAAGCCTACTGGTTTAACTTGCGTACTGCTTATTAGTCGCATCTAGGGATGCCTGCTGTATCCCAAGAGCCACTTTCTCATGTCCACATCCTACATAGTTATCTGGAAAGCCTACTGGTTTAACTTGTGTACTGCTTATTAGTCGCATCTAGGGATGCAGTTGTTCAACTTCAGTTACGTCCATTTGTATGTTTAAACTTTCTTCTGGCAAATTAGACTGCTTTCTCATAGCTGCTACCCACTTCACCCGGCTGCGAAAAGGCTCATAATATCTAATTTCAGATTTTTGCTCTGAGCGTTTTTACTTAGATGTCTCTGTGCACTTTCTGTGTGTATCTGCCCATAAACCTAGATAATCTCGTGACTAGTTCTTACGAATAGATGAAAGAAACAGGCAGTCCACAATATATCCAATATTTGCAGGGCTCTTTTTGTAGAAAAAGCCCAGCAGGAACTCATTAGCATAATAGGCCACACCCAACAGCAGACACTCATTAGCATATTAGGCCACACCCACTCATTAGCATATTAGGCCACACCCCCATGTTACCAGAAGTGTGCTCATCCAGCCACAGCCACCTTTTGCTTGGTATTCTGTTTACCTTGTTTGTGGCCAAAACCCAGGGCCTTTTTTGTAGCAGGAACTCCTTTGCATGTTAGGCCACACACCCCTAATGTAGCCAATCCTAATGGGTTTCTGCTGTTGGGTGTGGCCTATCATGCTAATGAGTTCCTGCTGGGCGTGGCCAACTCGGGAGCCAGCCGGAACTCCGTTCCTGTGCGTTCCTGCCCCAAAATAGCCCTGTTTATTAGTATTTATTTATTTGAAACTTCCCCAAGGTTCGTTATAACGATGCCTCCAACAGTGCAGATGCAAACAGGGGACAAGCTGCAAGTGGTTGCATTCTGAACGAATTGGGCACTTCAGTTACCTGGCTTTAGCCATGGAAGATACTTGCCTTTTCTCTGGCAATAAAGACGATTTAGTCAAGGTTTTTTTATAGGTTACTTAAAGTTATTACCAAGGCATTATTTGGCTTTTTAGCACAAATAGCTACTGCAGAGCTGCTTTTCATGGTGTTCAAGATGGATTTCGACAGAAACAATCAAAGCAGGGCTATTTTTGGGCAGGAACGCACAGGAACGGAGTTCCGGCTGGCTCCTGAGTTGGCCACGCCCAGGAGGAACTCATTAGCATAATAGGCCACACCCAACAGCAGAAACTCATTAGGATTGGCTACATTAGGGGTGTGTGGCCTAACATGAAAAGGAGAACATTACCCTTTCAGGGGAGCAAGAAAATTATCGTCTACCTGGTATCTTTGCTATATACTGCCATAGTACAGCATTGGAACTAGTTTGGTGTAGTGGTTAAGAGCGCGGACTCTAATCTGGGAGAACCGGGTTTGATTCCCCACTCCTCCACTTTCAGCTGCTGGAGTGACCTTGAGTCAGTCACAAGTTCTCTCAGAGCTGCTCTCTCAAGAGCTGTCCTCGAAAGAGCTCTCTCAAACCCACCTGCCTCTATTGTGGGGAGGGGAAGGGTAGGAGATTGTAA
>NW_015175433.1:116139-120363 GCF_001447785.1 Gekko japonicus
ATCTCATCCTTTGCCGTCCTCTTCTTCTGCTACCTTCAATCTTTCCCAGCATCAGGGTCTTCTCCAGTGAGTGCTCCCTTCTCATTTGGTGGCCAAAGTATTTGAGCTTCAGTTCAGTATCTGGCCTTCCAGGGAACAGTCAGGGTTGATTTCTTTTAGGATTGACTGATTTGATCTCCTTGCAGTCCAGGGGATTCTCAAGAGTCTTCTCCGGCACCATAGTTCAAAAGAATCTATTCTTCAGCACTCGGCCTTCCTTATAGTCCAACTTTCAAAGCCATACATGACTACTGGGAATACCATTGCTGTGACCAAATTCTTACACTAGGGCAATTTTTATGCAAAGTCTCCTATGGTGAAATGCAAAGTTTCTCCTATGGTGAAACTGTGTCTGCATTCCAGCTTTGCCCCATGTTATAAGGTGCTCAGTCAATTCCATTCTATATGTGTCTGAGAAACTGTCTATTAATCCTACAGTAACATCTAAGATGGCTACTGGAGGTGATGGCTGCCAGAGTTCAAAATCCTTGTATGAGGTTGTGGCATGAAAAATTTTCAAGAAAGATTGCTTCAAGTCACCTTTAACTTTCTTTGAGAAAAGCTATTTTGCCAAAACAGGAAATCACAATGAAGACAAAAGCCTGGGGAGAGGGGCCTTAAGATGACAACCAAGGAGAGACGGGACATCGTGGAGGGTGTAACTGCTGGAAAAGAAAGAGAGTGAGCTACAGAGGAATTAGTTAGGTTTGTGGTTCAATCAGTATGCATATTGATACACAGGGGTCATTTCGTAGAAAAAGAGGTACAGGAGCTCATTAGCATAGCTCATTAGCATAACTTATTTGCATATGCCACACACCCTGACATCACCAGAGGTGTGTCAGAAGGCAACACCCACCGCTCAGGCTCCACTGGACTGTTTTGGATTGCTAGCTGTTGGGGGGGGGGGACGTGCAGATCTGTCCTCGCAGAGGAGGGAGAGTTTGTACCAGAATAAAACTTGGTCTTCAAGGTGCCACTGGACTGTTTTGGATTGCTAGCTATGGGGGGGGGGACGCGCAGATCTGCCCTCACAGAGGAGGGAGAGCTTGTACCTGAATAAAACTTGGTCTTAAAGGTGCCACTGGACTGTTTTGGACTGGGGGGGGGCTCTGCAAGTTACCTGGCTGCTTCTTGCTCTGACTGAGGGCTGCTGGGAGCAGGGGGTGGGGCTTGTTGCAAGTGCCCGCCCCCTGGCCTCTTTACTGCCGGAGCTCCGCTCCTGTGCGCTTCTGCAGGAAACGACCCCTGTTGATACAGAAATAAGGAACATGCCCTATAGTTGTTCCATAGTGTTAGGTAACTGGGAAGTTCTCCGAATCTTCATCCAGTAGAGAGACAACATGCTCTCAGCTTTTCTGAACATCAAGAAGTTCCAGGGGCAGCATGTTTTGGGTCGGTTCCCTTTGGAGGACAGAGTACTGGGCATGATTTTGGGGGTAATGCCTGGTTTATATACAGATGCATAAGTAGAGCCCAGGTGGAGGCAGGGATATATGTAGGGTCTGCTACCCTATATGTAGGGTATATAGGATATATGTAGGGTACATAGGATATATGTAGGGTCTGCTACCCTACATCAAATCCTCATGGAGCAAGATGCTGCTCGATGCTTTCAACTTGCTCAAAATGCTCTCTGTCCGCATCTCTCCCTGTATCTTCCACACTCATATCTGCCAACTTCTTATACACACACACAACCAGGGCCAGTCCAGCTGCTAGGCAACCTGAGGTGATTGCCTAGAGCACCAGATTTTGAGGAGCACAAAAAAGGCAAGAGGAGCCTCATTCCATATGGAGATTCTGGAGACCAAGCCTGATTTGGAGAGGCTGAGGGACTGGGGAATGTTCAGTCTGAAGAAGAGGAGGTTGAGGGGGGACAGGATGGCTCTCTTGAAGTCTTTGAAGGGCTGTCCCTTAGAGGAGGGGCAGGGAGCTGTTCCTGTTGGCAGCAGAGGAGAGGACTCGCAAGAATGGGTTTAAATTAAGGGCAGGAAGGTACCAGCTGGATCTTAGGGAAAACATTTTTGACAGTAAGAGCTGTGCAACAGTGGAACCAGCTGCCTAGAGAGGTGGTGAGCTCCCCCCTCACTGGCAGCCTTTAAGCAGCAGCTGGACAAACCCTTGTCAGGGATGCTCTGGGCTGATCCTGGTGGTTGGATTAGATGGCCAGTATGGCCCTTTCCGGAGCTGCGGTGGCTCAAGTGGTTCAGACGCTGAACTGCAGGCTGTTGAAGGTCGGTAGTTCAGCAGTTCGAGACCCGAGTGTGCCGCATGACGGAGTGAGCTCCCATCTCTAGTTCCGGCTCCTGCCAACCTAGCAGTTCGAAAGCAAGAAATTGCAAGTAGATAAATAGGTACCACTTCGGTGGGAAGGTAACAGCGCTCCATGCGCCTCAGTGTCTAGTCATACCGGCCACATGACCACGGAAACGTCTTCGGACAGCGCTGGCTCTTCGGCTTTGAAACGGAGATGAGCACCACCCCCTAGAGTCGGACTCGACTGGCTTTCGAGCAAGGAAACCTGTACCTTTACCTTTATGGCCCTTTCCAGCTCTGTGACTCTCTGATTCTTTGATCGCTGCCATGATGGAACACTGAGGGCTTTTAAAGAGCTTATCTATTTTCATTTTTACACTGTTGATTTTGAATGTCCAGTAGGTAAAACATTCATTCTTGACTTCTCACTTTTCTTTCCACTGAGAAATGCCTAAATACCAGAACATACTCTCGTCACCGACGACATCGCCGCAATGCTGGCCTAGGTCTGCCCCCCACTGCTGTTAACCTCCCCCCCCGACTGCCCCCACCAGCTTCCAGAAGAGACTTGGCAACCTTTCTCCCATCAGATGTATCACTTAGGCCAAATCCATAGCAAGAGACCCATTAATAGTAATCAGATAGCAAACCCACAGCGATATTTTTTTCCAGTTTCTTCTCTTGTACACAGTTCTCTCTCTCTCTCTCTCTCTCTCTCTCTCTCTCTCTCTCTCTCTCTCCCAAACCCCCCTCTGACTTCTAGAGTTGACATTTCCTCAATCCCCCAGTCTTCCATCCCCCCCCCATCTAATCTGGATTTCCAGATTAGTGACAGCTGTGTTTTTGTAATAAATGCTGCTCATCTGAGAGACTTATGGCATGATCATAAACGTAACAACAGCATTGTGGTTTGTGGATCTGGAAGGACGCTTCTTCCATGACCTCATGGCACTGGAACATTAGGCTGAGATCAGGCAACCTGTTTTGAAACATTCCTTTATTTCTGTTTGGGCAATCCAATCCCTGACACACATGCTGCAGACAAACGGTCATGCCTTACAACAAAGCAAAGCACTTAACATGAAGCACGCATACGTCTCTGAGCACATGCAAACTCTTATTCACCTCTCAAGCTCACGCACTGTTTACCTGAGCTATTACTGTAATGCACACCATGGTGGTCTCTTAGACTGCAAGGCGCAGGCTGTTAGGGAAAGGACAGTTACATTAACATGAGGCACCGTCGCATTGGGGGTACCCGTCTTGTCAGTGTCTCCTGCAGTGATTAAACACAGGACTATTTTTCCTACATTAATGAAGCCCAGGGATATTTGTTTTGGTTTCATCACTCTCACCTCATTAGGCATGGGGGGAAGTTAACTTATACACCAGGCTGGTTCTGCATGAGGTTCTGTTTACCCTTCATAAATTAACATGCTAATTCGCCGTAATAAAATTCATGGTTTACAGAAAGATATCAAACACCGTCATCCATTATATTCCTTAATGCCACAGCTTCAGACTGTGCGGCTAACAGCTCTGTTTACAAAGGAGCCGGAGGGAGCACTTAAGGACCACGACTCACATCCAAAGTGGGTTCGGTTTTAAGGAGCGGGCCAAAAAGGGTCAAAAGGAAACAGATATTCCCATTTAGTATCAGACCACAGCTCTTGAACCATATGCTTGAAGGGGGGGGGGAGGAGGAATTGGCTTCTATATCCCGCTTTTCACTACCCAAAGGAGCCTCAGAGAGGCTTACAATCACCTTCCCTTCCTCTCTCCACAACAGACACCGTGTGAGGTAGGTGGGGCTGAGAGAGTTCTGAGAGAACTCTGACAGACCCAGAGGTCATTTGGGGGGGGAACCGCGGGGGATCGCAGTTCCCCTGGGTGAGGTCCGGGGGGCGGGGCACATGACGAAGCCCC
>NW_015175433.1:120456-134829 GCF_001447785.1 Gekko japonicus
GGCACATAACGAAGCCCTGCCCCCTGCTACCGGCCACCCCGCTTCCGGCCCTCATTCAGCCAGGAGGAGGCAGGAGGGAGGGTAAGTTGCTTCCTCCCTGCCTCTCCCCACCCCTGCCTGCCTGGGGCCAGGGAGGGCCTTCGCGGGGCTTCCTTGCACTCCCGCCGGCCTTGCAGGTCCACCGCCGGGCCCCTCATGGGGCTCGGCAGTGGAGCTGCAGGGCCGGCGCCGGCGGCCGGGACCGTTGGGGGCGGGGTGTGTGGCCTTATGACACACTTCCGGTGATGTCAAGGGGTGTGGCATATGCGAATGAGTTATGCTAATGAGTTCCCCTAGCTCTTTTTCTACGAAACGACCCCTGGACAGACCCAAGGTCGCCCAGATGGCTCCATGGGGAGGAGTGGGGAATCAAACCCAGTTCTCCCAGGTTAGAGTCCACCACTCTTAACCACTACACCAAACTGGGTCTCAAAGTGGAAGCTTTCCAAGTGACTGCAGGCCCGGTTAGTGGGGTACACTGACTAGAATGTCAGGTGAGGGACACTTAGGTCCATGTCCTCACTCAGTCTGGAAACATACTGGGTACCTTGGGGCCAATCCCTTCCTTTCAGCCTAACCTACTTCCTGGGCTTGTTGTGAGGGTAAGAATGAAGAGGGGGAAACGATGTAAGCTGCTCTGAGCTCCTTGGGGAAAGGGCAGGATAAAAACTTATAGCAGAGCTGCTAACCAGCCAAAAAAGAATTCACCTGGCTAAGATTTTTTTTTCTTTTAGGTCAGTTGTCAGTAGTGCATTGTTATTCCCAATCCCCACCCCCCAAAATCTCTCATCTCTGCTCTGACATGGATGGCCCAGGCTACCCCGATCTCATCAACTCTTGGAAGCTAAGCAGGGTTGGCCCTGGTTAGTATTTGGATGGGAGACTGCCAAAGACGTCCAGGGTCGTGACACAGAGGCAAGCCATGGCCATCCACCTCTGAATGCCTCTGGCCTTGAAAACCTACGGGGAGAGGTCCATCAGTGGCTATTAGCCACAAGGTATAGATAGGGGCTCTGGGGCAAGTGACATCAGTGGTTATTAGCCACAAGGTATAGACAGGAACTCTCAGGCTGGGGCAAGTGATGCTCTGTATTCTTGGTGCTGAGGGGGGGACAGTGGGAGGGCTTCTAATGTCCTGGCCCCACTGGTGGACCTCCTGGTGGCACCTGGTATTTCTGGCCACTGTGTGACAGAGTGTTGGACTAGATGGGCCTTTGGCCTGATCCAACATTGGCGTCTCTTATGTTCTTATGTTCTTATGTTGCCATCAATCAGCCATGGCTTGATGGCAAAAAGAAAAGATCTGAATCTCTGCAGGTGGAGGTTCTCAGTCACTCTCCTTCAGTGCGGGAAATGATTGTACCTTCTGATGCTCAGGAAGTACTGTTCAACCACAGGTTCCCTGAGCCCTACCACTGGGGATTAGGGCTGCCAGCACCGGATTCGAAAATACCTGGAGATTTGGGGGGGGTGCAGCCTGGGGAGGGGAGGGACTTCAGTGGGACCAGGGCTATTTTTGGGCAGGAACGCACAGGAACGGAGTTCCGGCTGGCTTCCAAGTTGGCCACACCCAGCAGGAACGCATTAGCATAATAGGCCACACCCAACAGCAGGAACTCATTAGGATTGGCTACATTAGGGGTGTGTGGCCTAACATGCAAAGGAGTTCTTGCTCCAAAAAAGCCCTGGGTTTTGACAACAAACATGGTCAACAGAATAAGAAGCAAAAGGTGGATGTGGATGGATGAGCACACTTCTGGTAAATTGGGGGTGTGGCCTAATATGCCAATGAGCTGTGCTGTTGGGGGTGTGGCCTAATATGCTAATGAGTTCCTGCTGTTCGGTGTGGCCTATTATGCTAATGAGTTCCTGCTGGGCTTTTTCTACAAAAAAGCCCTGAGTGGGACATGATGCCATAGAGTCCACCTTCCAAAGCAGCCATTTTCTCCAGGTAAATGGATCTCTGTCACCTGAAGAACAGGTGTTATAGAAGGAGATTTCCGGGCACCATCTAAGCCTCTGAAATGGGGGGATGAACCGTAGTAGCGGTGAGGGGAGGCATCCATTTAATTTCTCACAGTGCTGCTTTGTTAACGTTTTGGGTTTTTTAAAAAAACAAAAAATGCATTTGTAATGGACTCGACTGCATTTCCAGGCAGGTTGTGGTAAGACAGGCATCGAGGATAAACAACTAGCAAGAGATTCATAATTCAAAATCCGCCCAATGACTCTTTCAGTTTTTACTCCAAAGTCTTTTAGAAATGAGAAACTGTTCACCAGATGTTGGGTGTTGTTGGTGTTTTTTTTAAAGGAAATACTAATTTAACTGCTAAAAGGTTCATTGTTATAATACTTTCCTCCAGAAAATGTCTGTGTCTTGTTAACTGTTTATTGAATACCGTAATAGCATTACATTTACTGTTAAATGATATTGACATTTTTGAATAAAAAAGGGGGTCTCGGAAGGGCAGGTCCCCCCCCCTTTTTAGAACAAAGTTCAGTGAGGATAAAATGCGAACATCTGGTAGGAACCTTATGTGTGGCACTGAAACAAAAAGCACTTTTGGCAACATCTCCCTTGAGCGTACTTAAAAAAAAAAAGCATACAGCTTTTGTAGCCCAGAGTATGATTAACAAGGAGACCTTCTTGCTATCAGGGAAATGTTTAAAGACAAGTCACCAATAAATCCTCAGTAAGGTGGCTAGTGAAGCTAGGCTAAGCGCGCAATGAAACAGCTGTTCCTGAAGCAATAAGCCAGCTGTTTGGCATGGCAGAGGCCTTGCTAGCATTATTAATCCCGTTATTAAAAATAGAAAACTAGCTCACAGAGGAAAAGCCGGTGGCAGAGGTGATTTTTAAGGAATGGAAGTCCTGGCACGGTGAGGTAAGTAATAGCTATAATGAATGTTCCATGTTTCGGAATCAGTCTGAAAATGGTGGTTGAAAAAGGGTATCTCGTATCATTACCAGGCTAGGAATAAGTCTTCTTTTCGGGACACCATTTTGTTGTTATGCATTTTGCAGAGTTTTATGGGACATAATTAGTTTTCCATGCCCTCTGAATAAGTTAAGATGAGATCTAGGCTCCCCTTCCCCCCCTCCAGTTGTCCAATTAATGTGGAGAAGAACAGGAATGAACTCACCCAGGGGTCATTTCGCAGAAAAAGAGGTGCGGGAGCTCATTAGCATAACTCATTAGCATAACTTATTTGCATATGCCACACACAATGACATCACCGGAAGTGTGTCAGAAGGCAACACCCACCGCTCAGGCTCCACTGGATTGTTTTGGATTGCTAGCTATTGGGGGGGGGGACGCGCAGATCTGCACTCACAGAGGAGGGAGAGCTTGTACCTGAAGGCATGAGGGGAACCTCTGCAACTTACCTGGCTGCTTCTTGTTCATCGTGGCCCGACTGAGGACTGCTGGGAGCAGGGGGTGGGGCTTGTTGCATGTGCCCGCCCCCTGGGCTCTTTACTGCCGGAGCTCCACTCCTGTGCGCTCCTGCAGGAAATGACCCCTGAACTCACCCTTCCTTTATAAAACTACCCACGGCTCAGGAGACTGGTAACATTTCCACAAGCTACTGATGAGTCTCTGTCCTCCATTTGAGAACCATTGTCCAAACCCCTGTGGAATTCAATATTTCTTACTTTCACTCTTTTTCTAGGGAGCATTGAGGACTATCCTCAGTACTAGTGCTTGCAGATTCACTTGCTTATCATCTATGACCACACAAAGCGGCTTCATGTCGAACTGGATCATTGGTCCACCTTCCTCGGTACAGTCCGATCTGTTTGGGAGCAGTTCTCCAAGATCTGATGAAGAGGTTTTCCCAAGTTCTGATCCAGGAGATGTTTGCTGGTCTCTTCCTAGCCCCTTTAGGGTATGTCTGAAAGCTGACATAAAGAAAGTTGATTCATTTGAAATGGGGTGTTGGAGTAGGGGGCAGGGGTTCCCCTGGTTTGGAGGCCCTCCCCCGCTTCAGGGTTTTCAGAAAGCAGGGGGGAATGTTCACTGAGCGCTCCATTATACCTGTGGAGACCAGTCCTCCTAGGGTATAATGGAGAATCAATCCATAGGTATCTGGGGCTTGGGGGGGCCTGTGTTTGAGGTAGAGGCACCAAAATTTCAGCAGAGCATCTGGTGCCTCTCCTCAAAAAACCTGCCAAGTTTCAAAAAGATTGGACCAGGGGATGCAATTCTACAAACCCCAAAAGAAAGTCCACCCATCCTCCATTATTTCCAATGGAGGGAAGGCATCTAAAAGGAACGTGGTCACTTTAAATGTTACAGCCAGAACTCCCTTTGGAGTGGAGTTCAATCATGCTTCTTCCCTGCCCTCTCCCGGAGGCTCCCGGAAAGTCCCCCGCCAGCTTGTCAGCCTCACGTGGCAACCATAGGGTATGTAATAGCTATAATGAATGTTCCATGTTTTGGAATCAGTCTGAAAATGGTGGTTGAAGAAGCACAAGTTCTAACCATGGAATCACAGAAACCTTCTGGATGTGTGTGGGGGGGTGGACCTGGAAGGGAAATCACAGGATCACAAAAGTGATGTCATATCCTTGATCCGGTCTCTATCCCCAAATTCTCCTGGCTCCACCCCCAACATCCTCAGATATTTCCTGAGTCAGATGTGGCAACTCTATCCTGGAGGGGAGGATATTGTGGACTGCCAAAAAGACAAATAAGCAGGTTCTAGATCAAATCAAGCCTGAACTCTCCCTAGAAGCTAAAATGACTAAGCTGAGGCCGTTGTACTTTGGTCACATCATGAGCAGACAACAGTCACCAGAAAAGACAATCGTGATAGGAAAAGCAGAAGGCAGCGGGAAAAGATGAAGACGCAACATGAGATGGATCAACTCCATCAAGGAAGCCACAAAGGCCCTCAGTTTACAAGACCTGAGCAAGGCCGTTGATGACTGGACATTTTGGAGGGTATTCATTCATAGCAGGGCCTTTTTTGTAGAAAAAGCCCAGCAGGAACTCATTAGAATAATAGGCCACACCCAACAGCAGGAACTCATTAGCATGTTAGGCCACACCCAACAGCAGGAACTCATTAGCATGTTAGGCCACACCCAACAGCAGGAACTCATTAGCATGTTAGGCCACACCCAACAGCAGGAACTCATTAGCATGTTAGGCCACATCCCTGACAGTGCAGCTGACAGCATATTAGGCCACACCCCCTGCCTTCCCTTGGCTTGTCCGAGCAAGTCAGCCCTTGGATAGGCTGGGGGAAGCATTTAAATGCCTCTCCAATCCTTCCAGGGCCCCCCCCCGGCCCGCCTGCCTCAAGGTCGCCGGGTGGGGGTGCTCTCTCCAGGCCTTCCCTCTGTAGCGACGCAATTCCTGCCCAAAAATAGCCCTGATTCATAGGATCGCCGTAAGTCGGCAGTGATTTGATGACACTTAGCACACCTACACCGTGGCTTGTGGTGTGGCTTTTGCCAGTCTTGAACCCAGAACCCAGAGGCAGAAATTGAACTATAGTTCCTTTTTTAGTGGGTTCTTCATTGACTTGTGGATCGTTTAGAAATCATTCTCGGATTCAGTGCTTTGTGTTGTGGCTACTAGCAGGTGCAGAAGTGGCTTCAGGCTAGCTTTTAACAACAGTGACGTAAGTTATTTTGACTCTGTCTTCATCCTGCATTTCTCTTGAAGTGCCGGGTATTCATTCAAAAACCACAAAAAATGTGTTGGACTTGAAGACCTTTGCTCCAATATTTTGTTTGTAGGACGGGAAATTAAATGGCTTTATGGTGGTGAAATGCATCTCCTTGTCACTCTTCTCACCTTCATTACTGAGCTGCAAAATATGTGCTCCGGGCTAAAATTTAGTAATTTTGTTCACATGACCAAAGGCAAATTTTAATATCCAATTCTGAAACGCATTAACAATATGCAGTGGCCAAGGCATAAAAGTTTAGAATAATACTTGGTTTAACAGCTTATATTTAATTTTTATAACAAAAAAAAGTCTCTAAAATTTCAAATTTAGACCCCCAATAAGAAAAATGAGACTTTTCTAAAAATAATATTGAAATATGGTTCTTCATTTACAGTCAAGTTACAGGCTGTAGATTTCTGCATTTCCCCAGCAAATGGCAAGTTAAACAATATTTGCAGACAGAATACAAATAGGCATGGAAAACTCTCTACTATGAGATATAAAATAATCTTCCAGTGCTGTTTTTTTAAAAGTAAAGTGCAGAGCCCCTTAGATTGTTGAAGTTAGGTGGCTGTGGAACAGGTCGGGCCTGCGAGGAGGGTAGAAATTCAGATGCCCCTAGATCCTAGATGCTTGGTTCATGTTGTTATATAAACAAGTATTTGCAACGGATGCTTTTAAAAACACCTTGCTTTTTACCAATGTAATTTTGAATATAGGTAAAGGTTTCCCTTGCTCAAAAGCCAGTCAAATCTGACTCTAGGGCTGCTGTGCTCATCTCCGTTTCCAAGCCGAAGAGCCAGCGCTGTCCGAAGACGTTTCCGTGGTCATGTGGCCGGCATGACTAGACGCCGAGGTGCACGGAATGCTGTTACCTTCCCACCAAAGCGGTACCTATTTATCTACTTGCAATTTCTTGCTTTCTAACTGCTAGGTTGGCAGGAGCTGGGGCCAGAGACAGGAGCTCACTCCGTCATGCGGCACACTCGGGTCTCGAACTGCTGAACTACCGACCTTACACAACCTGCAGTTTAGCGTCTTAATCACTTGAGCCACCGCAGGTCCTAACTTTGAATATACTGCATTTTAAATCTTGCTGGGAATATTACCTTCCCTGCTGAATGGACACCTCTGTGCCAAAAAATCATCAGGGCATTAAATTTTTGCAGCTTGCAACAGGGGAAAATTCTGCAGGTATATTGGAAAGCTATGGAGAGATATTCATTCGTACAGCATGTAGTTGTCTTTCACTGGGTACTCACCCAAGCTTATGACATAACTTTAACCCTCTGATGGGATGAATCCTTTGTTATGCCTAACAGGTGTGATTTTGGCCTATTCCGCCCCCCCCTCCAAGATATGGAATATTGAAATTCAAAAGAATGTGTAAAGTACTCGGTTCGATACATCACGATTCAGACAACGATATAAGAAACACGCGTTTACTCAGTACTTCACACTACAAAGACAAACGACCAAGTGACCAACTATATACATATCCAAGGGAACCCCCCTGGATCCCATTGGGGGGTTTGAATCTCCCACCAAGGTTTCTATCGGTTCCCCTAGTGGACCTTAGGAGCCTAGCCTCCATTGTTCTTTAGGAATCAAGCTCTGCTCGCCTGGCCACTGTCTAGTGGCGATTCCCAGGTCACAACAGAATGTATAACGGGCAATTAGCCATTAGTTTTAGGACAATAGGAGCTGTGGTGGCTCAAGTGGTTAAGATGCTGAACTGCAGGCTGTGGAAGGTCGGTAGTTCAGCAGTTCGAGACCCGAGTGTGCCGCATGACGGAGTGAGCTCCCGTCTCTAGTTCCAGCTCCTGCCAACCTAGCAGTTCGAAAGCAAGAAATTGCAAGTAGATAAATAGGTACCACTTCGGTGGGAAGGGAACAGCGTTCCGTGCGCCTTGGTGTTTAGTCATGCCGGCCACATGACCACGGAAACATCTTCGGACAGCGCCGGCTCTTCGGCTTTGAAACGGAGATGAGCACCGCAACCCTAGAGTCGGATTCGACTGGCTTTCGAGCAAGGGAACCTTTACCTTTAGGACAATATAATGTCCTTTTAAAGGGAAATGACATGTCTTGGGACAACCCAATCCAACCATTGGTCTCTTCCCAGGCAGCAAAACGATCCATTCCAAGTGTGCCTTCATATTCATCTCTTTTGTGAATCCATAGCTGAGTAACCTGGTAAAGTGACGCTGCTGCACTTGTAGCATTATTTAAGGAGTCTACTAACTAATGGTGACTGGACTAACCACACCAGCTAACCTCAATAAATATCTGGGAGTTACATTCCAACGTTCACTCTGTTGGGTTTTGCATGCTAAAGAGAGATCTATGAAAGCCAAAAGTACAGCTGCTATTCTGAGGAATTTTTTCCCCACCACAGGTGCTCAATTTGTCCCTGCAGTTTTGATTGCATTTTGGGCAAAAATAACCTCACTGTTTTTGCATGCTACTCTGGTGTAGATTGGTAACCTGAGTATGTGCCCAGATATAATCCAGACAAATTTCCTTAGATCGATCTTAGTATCTGCTAGATGTATTGCCTCATCCTCCCTGTTAATAGAAAAAGGGCAGCTTGGTTAATGGTTATTAAATAAAGGTAAAGGTAAAGGTTCCCTTGCTCGAAAGCCAGTCGAGTCCAACTCTAGGGTTGCGGTGCTCATCTCCGTTTCAAAGCCGAAGAGCCAGCGCTGTCCGAAGACGTTTCCATGGTCATGTGGCTGGCATGACTAAACACCAAGGCGCACGGAACGCTGTTACCTTCCCACCGAAGTGGTACCTATTTATCTACTTGCAATTCCTTGCTTTCAAACTGCTAGGTTGGCAGGAGCTGGAACCAGAGACGGGAGCTCACTCCGTCATGCAGCAACACGGGTCTCGAACTGCTGAACTACCGACCTTCCACATCCTGCAGTTCAGCGTCTTAACCACTTGAGCCACCGCAGCTCCATATTAAATATTATTAAATATTGGCTTGCAATTAATCTAGAGAGCAAGGAATCTCTAGTTTCACTGTCAGTATTAGATTCTTTTAAACCTGGATGGGGTCGCCTGCTCATAGATAAGCTGAACTCCCTTGGACCATTTCAGCAGTACTTAACTTAACATTACTATTGGGTATTCCATTGCTTTGACCATATGGACTTTTGTTGACAGGGTGATGTCTCTACTTTTTATTATGCCGTCTAGGTTTGCCACCACTTTCCTCCCAAGAAGCAGGCATATTTTAATTTCATGGCTGCACACATCTCATATAACATTCGATGTGTGCAAATATAGAGCTGCTGCAATTAAACACTGTTTTTTAATGAATATTGAACAGCAATAACCCGTTTTGTTTTATTGCTGTCCTTTTCTGGTCAAACAGCCTATTGGCTTTAAGACCTAGTAAGCCTGCAGTATTCCTGCTACTCTTCACAGTAGTAAACTTGCTGTCTTTCAGCACTGTGTGCATTTTTTGTTTATTCATTATTTATATTTATACTTCCCAGCTGGTACAAGATACAAAGATTTAAATTAAACAGGCAAACAAATTCTCTGTCAGAAGATGTTCCTTGAATAAACCTCCAAACGGCAGAATATTTTTGTGTTGAAATACGAGCGTGCAAGCGAAAATATGCACAAAGAGAATGAACCCAGCACGCTCATTTCCAAGTGCGTCTGTCTATTTACAGATCGATGTCCTTTGTATATTTTACCTCACCAGCAATGGTATTTTTGTATGATCGTTTCTCTCGCTTCAGCAATATGACACCAGGCTGGCTATAAATCATTCGGAATCCGCCACAGTTTATCTAGTTTTACAGCAACTTATGATAAGGAAATAATATATATTTTTTTAAAAACCCTGACACGATATTTCTCCAATACTAATCAAGAACGGTGTTCCCAAAAATGGTGGTGTTTTCCTGTCCAGAATGATTGCAGAACCGCATATCACCACAATCACTCTTTCTGCTCGCAAATTTGATGGTCCCCTGACTACCCATAAGGCAGTGAAGTGGGACCACCCAGAGACAAGATATGGATTTCTAAATAGTTGGAGGACCCAAGTCTGTTGAAATAGAGGAGTTAGCAAATTAGTTCACAAACTGTATAAAAGAAGACCAAAAAAAAAAGAGTCCAATCAGCATTCATCCATTAAGGAGAGGAGCAAAATGCGGGGAGGGATTCGCCGTTAAACCTCTAATGATACACTACCCCAGAAAGGGAGATCAAGGGCAGGGAATAAGCAGTGTGAGAAGCACTTCCCCAACACAAGTTCCTCACACATACCTCCCACTCTGGGCTGCTGTAGTTGTTAAAGAGTTCTGGCCACTTCGATGGTAGAAGAATCCTTGTTCTAGAGGGATTAATTAGGACTGTAGGGTGGAATGTGTTTCTTTCTACCCTGTTCAGCTGCGGTGTCCCAATGATTCTCTAAATTGTGGATTTAATGTTCAGGAATAGGGGAATTACAATGTTCCTTGTGTGTTCCTGTTGCTTCCGATTTTTACAGTGTTCCTTGTGTTTTGCTCCCTCTAGTGGTTGATTTGATATTACATCGCTTCATGTTTGACATCTCTCCCCGCAGATTTAAACTGCAGGGAGATATGCCAGACATAAAGCCATGTAATATTAAATCGACCACTAGAGGGAGAAGAACATATGCAGAACAGGGGGAAGAAACCCTCTAGGAAACAGGAACACACAAGTGAGGCAAATGAGAATACGGAAAAGCCCATAAACTGGATCTGGATGGTGATGCCTTCGCTCAATCTTTAGGAAACAGGCAGGGGTCATTTCCTGCAGGAGCGCACAGGAGCGGAGCTCCAGCAGTAAAGAGCCTAGGGGGCGGGCACATGCAATAAACCCCACCCCCTGCTCCCAGCAGCCCTCAGTCAGAGCAAGAAGCAGCCAGGTATGTTGCAGAGCCCCCCCCCCGCTCCCTGGTCCAAAACAGTCCTGTGGCACCTTTAAGACCAAGTTTTATTCACGTACAAGCTCTCCCTCCTCTGTGAGGACAGATCTGCCAGCTAGCAATCCAAAACAGTCCAGTGGCACCTTTGAGACCAAGTTTTATTCAGGTACAAGCTCTCCCACCTCTGCGAGGGCAGATCTACATGTCCGTCCATCCCCCCCAATAGCTAGCAATCCAAAACAGTCCAGTGGAGCCTGAGCGGTGGGTGTTGCCTTCTGACACACTTCCGGTGACGTCAGGGGGTGTGGCATATGCAAATAAGTTATGCTAATGAGTTATGCTAATAAACTCCTGCACCTCTCTTTCTACGAAATGACCCCTGGAAACAGGACATCACAAACCATGATATGGCTGGAGATAATGATCCTTCCAAATTTTGTTTCAAAAATCTGGACTAGGGTAGGGTAGAGTTCTTGGCGTAAACATTAGCTTTGGTGTCCAGAGCTACAATGCTCTTGCTCCTGTCTCTGCCTTGGAGCACTGAGAAAAACAAAAGCAGTCTTGGGACAAAGAAAGGATAGAACACAGTGGCAGTCCAGACAGTGAGATTAGACGACAAGGAAGGGGAACAACCGAAGGCTTTAATGGTAACTCAGGTTCCGGCGGGACACCAGACCAGAACATGGGTACGTCAGGGAGAGGGAAGCATCCCCAAATGAATATTTTATGATTCTGTGTATATTGCTTTGGGGACCCTTCTGGATTATGCAGCAGAGTAGAAACCAAATAGATAGATAGATGATAGAGGAGAGAGGTGTTTTGCCACCTCTGCTCATATCAAATAAGGTCCAACAGATCCAAGCTGCAGAACATCCTGATTTGTATGAATCGATTGAATAGCATAGCCACCTGAGCAATGTAACATGGAAGAAAAGTGCTCCTGAAAGATGCAGTGGCACTGTTAAGTCGTGAGCTTAACAAATAGTCGGAGAGTGATTTCAGCAAGAATGCGGCTTTATTCTTCAGAACGAACACAACTCCAACACGGATCAACATCGGTCAGCCAGAACAGCTTTTACATTGCAGCTGCTCTGCTTTTAAACATTCCCGGCTAATGTAGCCACACCTACTGTACAAATTACCAACCAATGAGGAAGACATGAAGGCCAATCACGAGCGTTCCCACTCAGTCAAGTGATTGGATAACACTTCCTGGGCTAGTACTCCGATTGCTTACATTTGGATCCTAGCCCAGGGCCAAGCTTAACATTGCGTTCTTATGAGATGTTTCACATAAGGCATTCACATGCATTCAAGTCCGTTTGAATACATAACAGGCACTATCCACGGGCAAGGACTTTCGTATCTCTAGGATGACCTCCCCACATACATATTGGCCATATATTTCTGAGAGTACACTTTTCTACCCTGAGAGTTGACCCCTTACATGGGCTACTATTCACACAACCGGAGACTCATTCACAATGTATGGACTTGTTTGAAGTCCCATTGACCACAATAACGCTTATCCACAGCTGAATGTGTTTAGAATTTTACCATAGCTGCATTAAATGAGGTTTGTTGTTCAGTCGCACAGTCGAGTCCGATTCTTCGCGACCCCATGGACAAGATCACGCCAGACCCTCCTGTCTTCCGCCGTCCTCTGAAGTTGGTTCAATTTCATGTTCGTTGCATCTATGACACTGTCTAACCATCTCATCCTTTGCCGTCCCCGTCTTCTTTGACCTTCAATCTTTCCCAGCATCAGGGTCTTCTCCAGTGAGGGCTCCCTTGTATGTGAGCTTCAGTTTCATTATCTGGCCTTCCAGGGAACATTCAGGGTTGATTTCTTTTAGGATGAGGTAGCATAGGGAATCTCAGGTATCTCATTGTGGATTGTGTCTGTTCCTTTGAAGAGGAGAGCTTAGGCATTTTAAGATCATTATTTCCAAGGGGAGAGGGGTTATTTCTGAAAGAAAAAGGTTATGCATATCTTGGTCATGTTCCTCTATTTATTCTGTCCAAGGGCTCGAAGGCACCCGGGTTAGTTTTAAAGCTACTGCATGTACACCACTTGACAAATCCATTTTTTTGGCAAGCCCCAGCTGTTATTGCACATGTGTGAACTATGGAAATAGTGTAAACATTGACTTAGAAGTACCAAAAACATTTACAAGAAAAGGTGACTACGGTCCAGCATCACACCCTGCTCACACATATCGCGTGTCAGCAAATGAAAATACAGCCTTTGTTAAAGGCCACAACTTCTTTTAAAAAAACAAATCATGTTTTTTAAGTTCTATTACCGCAGTGCAAGAAATACCTGAAATTTAAAGATGTGCCTTATGAAGTGTTTACAGAATCTCACACCACTGTGATGCTCTGGTCTTAAGCAGACCACAGAGCTAGATGCAGGGATTTTTGAAATGGAAAGAGACCTGTGCTTTTGCTCCTGAGCACTGATTCTGGTGGATTTGTGAATCGGTGCTGCAGGCTAGCTTGCCTTGTGGATTTTAGCCTTTGGCCCTAAAGGGGCAATCTTAGTGATCGTGGGGCCCTGGGCAAAAATCCATAACACCCACCAGCACCTTTTGGAGAGTTCACCAAGTGTTTTCGGAAAGTGGGTGGGGCTTGTGCCCTGACTGATCGTCGGAGATCTGACGGGCTGTGCAGATTTTTTTTTAAACGTTCCAGTTGCAACTGCTGCTGTTTCTAATCCCTCTTTCCCAATGTATTTTTTTTAATGCACCACTTTGGTCAAGGTGGTTAGGACAGTGGACTCTAATCTGGGAGAACTGGGTTTGGTTCCCTCCTCCTCCACATGCAGCTGCTGATGTGACTTTGGGGGCAGTTACAAGTTCTCTCAGAGCTGTTCTCTCAAGGGCAGTTCTTGAAGGAGCTCTCTCAGCCCCACCTACCTCACAGGGTGCCTGTTGTGGGGAGGAGAAGGGAAAGGAGATTGTAAGCCACTCTGAGACTCCGAGTGAAGGGCGGGGTATAAATCCAATCTCCTCCTCCTCTTCTTCTTTCCTGCACCTGGGCTCCTGTCACGGCTCAGGTGGGGTGCAACCTGATGCTGCCACCACTCTGGTTTTAGGATCCCTTGAGAAGGCCTGGAGTACCCCCCCCCCAAGACCTTCAGACCTCCATTGTTTTGATGCTTTATAGACTGCTGTTTTTGCTCGTGGTTTGCTTGCTTGCTTGCTTAAAACACTTATATGACAACTGTCCAGAAACCTGCTCAAGGCAGCTAACAAAACAAAGCAAGGTGAAATAATAGAAACATAAAATGGTTAGAGCTGACAACCATTAAAAACCAGCTAATAAAAAACATAAAAGCCCAGTAGAAAAAAGGCCATGACTTTTTACCATAGTGATCCCATCGCAACATTTGGGAAACGTTGCGCACCTGTCCCCGATCCGGCCCTTCCGGCCGAAAACCCGCATCTAAACTAAACCACCTCCTGAGGAGGTCTAACCTGAACGGCCGCAGCAAGCATGGCCGTGGGATCGCCGGCGCGTCCTTCTGCCGGCTCATCCCCGGCTCCTGGTCGAACTGCGCATGTGCATGCATACGCAGCCGGCTGCCTCGGTCTCCTGACCGTGGCTTCCTCCCTGGCATCTGATCATGCCGGGGAGCAACGGCGCCGCAACTCATGGTATCCGTGGGATCCCGCCGTGGCGTGTCTATTTTGGTGCAGCTTTAAAAATCCAAACTTTGCCGGTGTCCCCCCCCA
>NW_015175433.1:134925-136413 GCF_001447785.1 Gekko japonicus
TAGTCAAAGGAAAAAAACTTCTGGAGGAATTATTGCCCCCTTTTGTCTCGAAAACATCATTTTCTTATTTAAGACACCTATACCCGGGGGTGGAGGGTGACAGGGCCACAGGATGACTTACAAAATATAGGCAAATTGTTTCTTAGTATGGTATTATGAGGAGCTGCGGTGGCTCAAGTGGTTAAGACGCTGAACTGCAGGCTGTGGAAGGTCGGTAGTTCAGCAGTTCGAGACCCGAGTGTGCCGCATGACGAAGTGAGCTCCCGTCTCTAGTTCCAGCTCCTGCCAACCAAGCAGTTCGAAAGCAAGAAATCGCAAGTAGATAAATAAGTACCACTTTGGTGGGAAGGTAACAGCGTTCCGTGCGCCTCGGTGTTTAGTCATGCCGGCCACACGACCACGGAACCGTCTTCGGACAGCGCTGGCTCTTCGGCTTTGAAACGGAGATGAGCACCGCAATCCTAGAGTCGGATTCGACTGGCTTTCGAGCAAGGGAACCTTTTATGGTATTATGGATCTGCTGCCTAAAAGCTGATCATGGTTTATATCTAAGTTTTCCATCTCAATTGGGCTTTGAGTGGGTTTAACAGCCCATGACCTGTGGGTGCAGAACCCACGTACTCCACACCTGGAAGCACAGAGCTAATAAGCCCCCTGAGAAGTTTATTTCCCTGAGATTTGCCCTCTTGCAGAGTCCATCAGCTTGTGCGGTATTATAGAAATATGGTAAGAATTAAGCCAGTGGTATTCAAACTATTGTTTTCAAAACACAGGACAAAAATAATACACACCACACACATCCCTTTCAGACCGGTGAAATGAAGGGTTCCCCCCCCTTTCCTACAAATTTTCTTTTTTAAAAAAATCTGCAAGGGGGAAATGCTGCAGTAATGCTGTATAAACAAATGTCACTTTGGACCGTTCAATAGTCAGTTTGGCTTTTGTATTGTTTGCATTTGATGTTTCTTCAAACACATAACTGTATTGATGTGGTTGCCCAGAGAATCCTGGTAGAAAGGATCTTAAAAAAAAAAAAAACTTTAATCATGGTTATAAATAGTGTGCTTTGATCCTATGTGCAATTAGAAAAATGTGATTTCCCCCCCACCTCATTTCAGTACATGGAAACTGCAGGTACCTGAATCCATGCTTCTATAATCTCTAGGCTGGATGACTTAGCACCTTCTGGGGCTGCCTTCTGGGCATGGAACAGTGGTCACGGGGGGGGCATGGGGGGAAGGTATGGGTGAATTCCCTGCATTGTGCAGGGTGGTTAAGCTAGATGACCCTGGAGGTCCCTTCCAACTCTGTGATTCTATGAGTCTATGCCCTTAAAGAAAGCTGAGAAGTTTTAATTAGTACAAACTCAGCCACCAGTCTTGTAGTGGTTAAGTGCGGGGACTCTAATCTGGGAGAACTGGGTTTGATTCCCCACTCCTCCACTCACAGCTGCTGGATGACCTTGGGGGGGGCATAGTTCCATCAGAG